>NW_027637516.1:282500-344000 GCF_951216825.1 Electrona antarctica
CATTGGAAATGCATTGGGGCGGCCATGACACTACACAACTTTCATCCAACAAGCATACAGCAATGCAGTAAAGGTCTGAGTGAGGCCTAACTCTGGAGGGAGCCCGGGGTTCGAACTGGGAACCTCGCGGTTACAATCCGGCCACTCTACCCCTGATCCACCGCCGCCCCTTAAAAACAAACAAAAAAAACACACCAAAAGTAGCAGATCTAAAAGTTCAAAACGTGTGGCTTTGTGCCGTGTTTTGGGCTTGTCGATCTGCTCAAGTATAACTACGGTGTAAGTACAATACAATTATGAGGCATTTTACTTTACTCCAATCTCCAGTACTTCTACCTCATCTCAGAGGCAAATATGGTACATGTATTTGAAAACTTTAGTTACTTTGTAGATTCTGATTATTATTACAGAACCACATTAACCATGCACTTCAGCCCTATATACATTTCGGCCATTCAAAAATAGCCGATCTACAAGCTCACAATGCGAGCTATTCTCAAATGATTATTATTATTAATTTATTTATTTTTTTACATTTGAAAACTCGAAAAGGGACATTCTGCACACTGAGTACTATTATCTTTGGTACTTTCAAGTACATTTGTAACGGAGTATTTCTATATTGCAGTATTGATACTTTTACTTAAGTAACTTTTTCTCCCAGCACTGAGGAAAAAGCGACATGCGGGACATCCAGTGGCTCAGATATTTCACAGCTCGGTATGGGTTATCTATCATTGTTGACACTCAGTGGGTTATCTGTCATGTTGACACACGTGTGTCTCATGAAACAACACGTAAAGTTGATTCACGCCGTCTCGCATTCTTCCGCTCGCTTGTTATGATGATGTGTCTTGTCGGCTGTTCTTGGCAGACAGACGGACGACGAGGAGCCGGCTGACCCAAATGAGCAGCAGATGGTTTCGGTCGGTTCGGGTCCAAAAAAAAAGGTATACCGGACGGAGCATCTTTGGTTCCTGTATAACTGTAGTCGTGGCCACAAGAGTTTGTGCAGGAGAGGAGAGGTCGTTTTTTTACAAAACGGTATAGTTTCATTTCATTTCATTGAAAGTTTCGGACACGGGGCAGCTCGCCAGAACCGGGCCGGCGGCACCCCGGGGCGCATTCCTGTGGGCCTAGGAGTTGCGGGGACCCCCACACGAAGTTGCACCACTATTTAAAACCTTAAATGGACTCGCCCCCACGTACCTATCCGTACGTCCCAACCAGACCCCTTAGGTCAGCTAACAAATTGCTTTTGACTATAATCTCATAACTAACTGAAAGACCAGAGGTGACCGGGCCTTTGCAGCGGCCGGCCCTAGAATAGAATAGTTTTCATTTAGTTTTTCTAGTCACATTTTAGTTACCTGGAATGTTTTAGTGTTAGTCTAGTTTCAGTCGACTAAATGTCATAAGATTTTAGTATAGCAGATCTAGCAGATCTACAAGCAGATCAAGCTCACAGTCACCTAAATCAACTGTAGATTTAGTCGACTAAGATCTTATGATATTTAGTCGACTAAAACCAGACCAACACTAACATATTCCAGGCAGGGCCGGATCTACCATATGGGCACTTTGGGCACGTGCCACTGCCCAGGGGCCCATGGGCACCAGGGGCCCCTTAAAAAATGTTTTTATTTATTTTGTTTTAGCTCCACTGGAATTTTCCCTGCTACTCCAAATGAAATAAATGGTGTCTAAAAAGATTAGTGTTTTATTGTTAGTGAGAAGGCAGCTGAAAAGTGCAATGTTGTGTAAAACAGCAACAATGCGCTAGATTGGCTGTTGTTCAAGGTGGGTGGGCCCACTGGGCTGTGTGAGGTCAGGATATTGGCTGTTGTTCAAGGTGGGTGGGCCCACTGGGCTGTGTGAGGGTGAAGTTAGGAGGTTGTTGGCCTTCTGATGACGTCACTCTGATCAGTTTGCCATATTAGGGACTGCAACAGCCACCGGCCCTTTGATTGGCCACAATGTTTATGATGTTTCCACCACTGAACCAATATAAGTGCCAGTGCACACAATAGCATGCCATTAATTCACAGAGAAGCATTTGAGGAATTGTCTTTGATCCCCGGAGGAGCTGTTTGTGAGAAATGTTCTGCTGGACGCTGCATCTGAACAGAGGACCTAATGAACACAGACAGGCTCCTGTTGCCGTGGGAGACAAAGTCTACTCATTTCGAGGGTGCTGTGACGTCAACAAGGATCAGTTTGGTGTTCACGTCTTCAACACAGTGGGACGGTCATGTTTATCCATGGAGGATGGAGACTTGGGACTGGAGACTATAATGACATATACAAGATGGACACTACCACAATGGTCTGGTCTTTAATTAACAGCAGAGGCACTCCACCTCCTGCTTTATCACACCACTCTGCCACCATCATTGGGACAAGGATGTTTGTATTTGGGGGAGGAGCCACCAACGGTAACAACATCCTCAGAGTGTTTGACACAGAGACCAACCTCTGGCTGAGAACACCTTCTGCACAGCTTCTTCCTGAAGAACGCAGGTGTCATTCAGCCTTTACCTACAATGGAGATCTGTACATATTTGGTGGTCACAATTTGAACCAGAACTTCACTGATCTGTGGAAATTCAGTCCAGAGACCCTCTGGAAGAAAGTTGAGCCCAGAGGGAATGGCCCATGTTCAACATATAAGATGTGCTGTTGCATGGTGGGAGATCGCATCATCCTCTTTGGATCATTGGACAGACCTGATGAACTGCATGTCTTGGACTTAAATCCTAGTCTTAAGACGTTGTGCAAACTAGCGGTTATTCAGCACAATCTGAAGCAGTCTGGACTCCCACACAACATCAGGTGGGAACTGGCAGCCATGACTAACAGCAGCAACAGGAAGTAGGAAATACTGTTCCTGAAGAAACAGGGTGGGCTCGAGGAGCTATAAGAACAGCAGACAATGGATATCCAAGCTAATTCATGCCTCTGGACTTTAATTAACACCAGAGGCACTCCACCTCCTGCTTCATCACACCACTCTGCCACCATCATCGGGGCAAATATGTTTGTATTTGGGGTAGGAGCCGCCGCCTGCAACAATATCCTCAGAGTGTTTGACACAGAGACCAACCTCTGGCTGAGAACACCTTCTGCACAGCTTCTTCCAGAAGAACGCTGGGAGCATTCAGCCTTTACCTACAATGGAGAGCTGTACATATTTGGTGGTCGCAAAGGGTACCAGAACTTCACTGATCTGGAAATTCAACAAATATCTGACAAATATCCCCCGCGGTCCAACTGTGTTCATATATAAGACACTTGGCCATGCATGCACCGCGGTGGATTGGAACCCCTGGACCAGGGGTGGACTGGCCACAGGACGTACCGGTCATATTACCGGTGGGCCGCGACCGTAGGGGGGCGCTCAAGTTATGATTTGATTCAACAATAAATATATATATTTTTTTTTGACAGGCAGGCAGGCAGGCAAATTGAGTGACAAATAAACCCTCTTCTATCTTGAATCCTTTTGCCAGCATTCTTGTGAGAGCAACAAAGGGTTGTGTAGTTGTCTGTTGGTTTGTATACAGTATCATTTATGTTGTTCTCGACGGAGCGGGCGGTAGAGTTTCTGCTATCTGCGTGCTGGTTGTGGTGGGCATTTTTGTCCCACTCAACGTTGGTGGGCAGGTACTTGATATACCACAGCGCCACCGAGTGCTCCATTCTCAATAATGACCGACAAAACTCTTTATTTTATATATTTTTTATGGAGGGACAGACAGTAGGCTGACAGGAAATGGGGAGAGAGATGGGGGGATGACATGCAGTAAAGGCCGTCGGGATCGGGAGTCGAACCCGCGGCACACTGCCAGACTGGATTACCAGCCAAGGTGCCTGGACAACTGAGCTATGGCCCAGGCCGACAAAACTGTTTATTGTCGCTTGCATAACTTGCATGCGGCATCGGTTCATGGAGACCTGACTATACGCGTTAGGTTAACGGGTATAGTCAGATGTGCCTGTGGGTCATAAGTGCGACATCTCCCCTTGTCAAGTGGTTTTTCGCCTCGGAAGTGTGACTTGGATGCTCTGGTACCAAGCTTAGGTAGTTAGGATGCCTCTCGAGCGTCTCCCTATAGGGAGGTCCTCGATGCACATCCCCCTGGAAGGAGACCCCCCCCCCTGCCTATACAGTAGGTGGATGGATGGATGGATGGATGGATGGATGGATGGATGGATGGATGGATGGATGGATGGATGGATGGATGGATGGATGGATGGATGGATGGATGGATGGATAGATAGATAGATAGATAGATAGATAGATAGATAGATAGATAGATAGATAGATAGATAGATAGATAGATAGATAGATAGATAGATAGATAGATAAGATGGATGCATAAAGTGGATGGACGCTCCCTCGTCATTGCCGATTGGCTAACCGAGACTGAGATAGCATAGAGTGCAGCGGGGTCGCTCTCATTTGTCTCCTCGTTCCCTGATTGGTCCAAAAAAAACACAGCCCCCCCTCCCCCCGGCCCCCCCTCCTCCATCCACCCAGCTGTTAAAACACGGCACAATTATTCCCCGTAAGTGTTTCAGCGTGTCTGTGTCTTCTTGTTATAGGTGACTGTGCCAGCATGCAGCATGAGGCCCGGCGGATCACAAAACGTCCGCGGTCGGTCGAAAACGAGACAAAGTACTTTGGGAAGGACTACCGTCCGACATTCTTCGGGAGGTTCTTCATGGCACCCCAAGCTGTTGTTGTGGAGTGGACTATAAGGAATGCTTCTTCTGGCACCCCAAGCTGTTGTTGTGGAGTGGACTATGAGGAATGCTTCTTCTCGGCTATCAGGTGTTTCCTATTATTCCTCGCCGATATATATGAAGTATATCCAGCGCTCTAGGGCAGTGGTTCCCAAACCTTTTCGTGTCAAGGACCCCCAAATCAACATTTATTAGGCCACGGACCCCCATTTGAAAACATTATGCCTGCAGTGACCCCGATAAGGGAGGATTTGTATACAGCTCTAGCAGTGATTCCGAAACATATTCATTTCATGGTTATACGCATTATGCTACGGACCCCCGATTTAATGGCATTTCAATCTCTGGTACCCCATGATATTGTAAAACCACTGCTAATTTAACTCTGAGAGTGTACAAATGGAATTTGTACACTCTCTGAGTTACAGACCCATAAGGGTCCATTTGGTTCCTAACTATCTCTAATTGAGCTAGGTATACCCCCTGGAACTCCCTCAAGTAACCCTAGGGGTCCCCGGACCCCACTTTGGGAACCACTGCTCTAGGGCACAGGTTCTTGCAAAGTGGGGTCCGGGGACCCCCAAGGGGTCCTTCAGAGAGTTCCAGGGGGTCCCCCATGCTATGATGGATATAGTTATAGGAACCAAATGGACCCATGTATCTGTAACTCTGAGAGTGTACAAATGGAACCAAATGCACCCCCATTTGCACACTTTCAGAGTTAAAGTAACTCTAACTAACTTTACAATATAAATTGGGGGTCCCAGAGATAGAAATGCCATTAAATGGGGGGTCCATAGCCTAATGCAGGGGTTCTCAACGTTTTTGGCTGGGGACCCCCAGAAATGCTTTGGCCATGTCTCACGCCCCCCTCCCCAACACCAATACAAACTGACTGCAAAAATAACCTTAATAATAGAGAAAATATATCATGAATGAATACTGAAACCAGATATAATCATTAAGGAAGGTTTATGCATGCACTATGTGTGTACTACTGTATGTAAACTCTTAATTTCCCTTTTCCAGCCATTCAGTTGCAAAAAAAAAAGAAAATAATTTGGGGACCCCCCAAAATAATTTGCGCTTTTGCACAAAATAACACCTGGACCTCTTTGGTGCAGGGGACGTAACAACTACAAATAAAGGTAAGAAAGCCTTCTAGTCCGAAATTCTCCTTTAAGTAAATATATTTACACCACTGACATTACTGAACAGCCACTGTGCATTTTGATTGACATTCTGCTGTGGCTCTTCACCCATTCTCTCCATTTCTGCGTTTTTTTTATACCAACCCTCACTCACATGAGAGGACGAGATGGCTAGCATCTGTTTGGCCCCGTGACGGGAGAGTTTCTAAGGTGTATTCCAAATTACATTTCAGGGGGGTAAGACGTAAGAGGGAGGGCTGGGGGGCTACTGGGCTGTGGAAATGAGCTCAATGACGTCAAGAAGTGTACGGCAATGTCATGTGATAGGCTAAGGAGGAGAAGCCAGTGTATTTTCCCCCTAAATATTTTTTCGGTTGATTTGAGCAGAGAATTGTTGCGACCAGTCGAGCGCTTTTCTTTTGGTAAACGCATTCTTTGGGTTTTTTTTTTCACTAATAGCTTTTTGTGTCGAGGAAATTCTCAACCTAGATGGAAATGGAAAGGAGTGGTTTTCACTCACTCAAGCCGGTTTAGACTGAAATGTAAATTCTTCTCCTTGTTCTCAGAACCTCAGAACATTTTCTTTTAATGAAAGTTGTTTCTCAATTTTGTGTGTGTTTGTTTGTGTTGGCCTTCTCGTTCTACTTCTACTTATTAGCCTTATAATAAACCTTTTTGGTAGACAGGAATTCAGACGGAGACGCTCGTCCAGTGTTCTCTGTTTTTTAATACTTTGCTGATCGGTCTGGCTATCGTCCTGTTTGAGTCCCATTTTCAAATGTCACGTAGACAAGTCAAGGAAGGGACGTGCTGGACACTGGGCAGCCAATCCAGCCATGAAACATAGAACCAAATGGACCCTTATACGGGTCCATGTGAACTTGTGCATGACATGTCCGCCGGACACAAATATATCTCACTTGGCCAATAATGGACTTTTAGCCCCGATCTGTGACCTTCCCCCATCGGGATTCCGTCCCTTTTCTTCCAGAATTTGGTTGCCGGGTGAGTGCTAACTATATTTCTGAACTCTTTTCAAACATTGTATCGCAGGTCTTGATATTGTGCTCCAGTTCTTGAACGGATGTCTTTCGTAAGAATCAGCGGAGAGAGAGAGAGGTGGCGAAAGCAAAGCCTGATTAACACCTTGAGGGCCCGGGCCTATTTAATCCATTAATAAAATGTGCCCATCATTTATAGCGCCCGGACCACTTTTACCGGCGGACCGGAAGTTGTTGTGAATGTCTGTGCAGCTAACAATAGCCACACCACTCTAGAGTCGATCGACAACAACGAGAGGTAAGAATAAATCTATCGCGACTAGCGACTGGACCACGGAGCGCCGTCTAACACAGGATCTTTTTTCATAATTAGACGTGATGATTTAGATTGCGAGTTATGAACGTTTTAAGATTTTCGTTTTCGTCCGCTAAACAGGCAGGGAACATTTTCGATGACGTGTCACTGTTGTGCAACACCGAGGATTGGGCAACAAGTGCTCCTAGGCTGTGGAGCAATGCGACCGGTTTTGATATCATTAATCTCCGTCCTATTTATCAATCTCCGTCTCGGGCAACTGACCGTGAACTTGAACTTGACGGTGATCTCCGCCTGGGGCCCTTAAAGGACAGCCTTCAGGTTGTATTTTGTATTTATAAACAATGTGGGCCAAGGGCAATAGTGTTATCATGAAGATAACGAAAAATTATTAAAATTGAACCAGTTTTAGCGATGTTGTCGCACTTTTTCTCGGCCCGAGTTGGCCGTCCATGAACGCGCATATCAAAATCCCTTTTCATGAGCGTGCACGCTCATGACGTAAGATTAGGTCCCCCGCAGCAGAGGGCGCTGCCTGATAGTACAGGTAACTGGCGCCTTGTTCTCTTCTTGTTTGCCTATCCGGTTTGTTGTTGTTTTTTTCACAGCGTGGTTCTCTTGGAGAGTAGGGTGAAACAAACAAGAAACATGGTGAACGTTTGTGTTTTTGCTGGGTGTTCTAATTCCAACCTATCTGGGCACAAAACTCATTCCTTCCCAAAGAAAGGCACGCCGGCCTTCCGGGCATGGGTGAGGTTCGTGCAGGTAAAGAGAGCAGATTTTACAGCGTCATGTGTGAAAGTGCACTCGGTTCTGTGTAGCGCGCATTTCAAAGACGAGGACTCTGTACAAGGAGATGTCATGGAGCATCGAATGGGATTCAGGTCATTGGATCGTGTGAGACTTATTTCTGGTGCTGTACCTTCGATCCAGTCACCTCCTGGTCAAGCTGCTGCTGCTGCACGAGGATCTACGGCGGTACGCAAACTTGGGCTGTCTCGGGTAAGTGTCAACGTGACTGTAAACTAATCCCTTTGACGCTAGCATTAGTTAGCAGGCTGTTATTGTCTCTACCACGCCGAATAAGGCATTGGGAGAGAGTATGTTTTGTTCAATGCTAGACTAGTTATTTGGACGAAAACACTGTCAGCGTACTGGGCTGTGGATGAGTACACTCCACGTGTTGAAAGAGATGTTCCAACTATGGTGATAATATAGCCACAATGCCAAAACAAGGGGATATACAAAACTACTTCCCTGAAAAGTTTGTGTAAAAATGTTGGTGGGTGATATGAGCAGCTAGCTGTAGGCTAGGCTATGTCAGTAGTTCCAAAAGTGGGGTCCGGGGACCCCTAAGGGACCTTGAGGCAGTTCCAGGGGTCCCCAGCTAATTCATAGTTAGGAACCAAATGGACCCTTATGGGTCTGTAACTCAGAGTGACAGTGTACACTCTCAGAGTTAAATTAACATTGATTTTACAATATATCATTGGGGTCCCAGAGATATAAATGCCATTAAATGGGGGTCGGTAGACTAATGCATGTCAAACTGGGGGTCCTTGAAATTAAACTGGTTGAGAATCACTGCTAGAGCTGTAAAAATGTTCTCTTATGGGGGTCCCTGGCATATGTTTTCAAATGGGGGTCTGCAAGCTAATTAATGTCAATTTGGGGGTCCTTGACATGAAAAAGTTTGGGAACCATGCACTGGGCAATGTGATATCCTATCTATGTACAGTTCGTATCATGCAAAGTATGTGAACTATTTGCAGACTCGTGCAAAATGTTACAAATTGGTGGGTCCCTGAACACTCAGTCATTTACAATTCATGTCAAAGTTTGTTTCAATTCTAATTTGTAGATAATGGTCTATAGAACAGTTTTGGTTCAAGTGTCAAGAAACAAGATTGAAGAAAAATATATATTTTGGCCAAAATTGTGTCTGTCTTTTCCCATAATTGCTGTGTAGTAATTGTTATTGCTATATTTACTGTAGTCTCATTTTGTGAAATATCATAAGATTTACTCCAATAAGTTTCTTTTTTATAGATTACTCATTCATAATAACAGACATGCATATGCACCAACATCAACATTCTAGGTTCAATAGGATAGTTGTTTGGTGTAATGATAATAGTTAGGTGTAATTTGAAGTAATTCGATGTCATCAGCCATCTTTATTTTTTCCATGCCAGAATATCAACATCAATATTTGAACTCCAGTTGATACCTCACACAGTATTGACTTGATATAGCAATACAGAATTATAGAGCAATTGGGGGAAAACAAAAAAATAGACATACATGGAACCCCACTTTTTCCCCCCTATGTCCAACTTTCTGTGTTTGTGTAAAAACAAACATTGAAGACAAAAGTGAGGACACAAATTGTGATCGGCTGATCACCCCAAGTACATATTGAAGAAAAAAATCACACCCGTGTGAACTGAGTGGTGCAACTGTTCACACACTACGTCACTACACACACTAACCATAGCAACCATGCTCATCTGTACGTGGCCCCACATACAGGTACACACATACACAGACACATACAGACAAAGCTGGTTGTTGGAGTAGTTTGCACCACTCAAAAAGTGAGGGCAGGAAAGTGTTGTGATTGATGTCTGATGATAAGAGTGCCCCTCACTTCACATGGTGTGATTTTCTTATTGTTTTACAACAGACGCTTCAAAGCCTCTGTGCAACTCCTGACATGCCAGAGGAGCCTATGATGCATGAGGAGGAAGAGGATCAGGAGGAGGAAGATGCAGGTCAGTCATCTGCTGCTGAACCCTCTCTTCCACCCTCTGAGGAATCTGCAGCACACAAGGCAACTCAGTACATGTTCCGGAGACCACACCGTTCTTTGGGTAGGTTTTCATTTGCTTTGCATGTTTTAGACAACAATGCCTTTGTAGAGATGGTTATTATATCTCTTGTTTTCTACAGGCATCCAGGTAATCCCCCAACTGCTGTCCTTAGGAACACAGGCAGCCCCCAAAATGGTGTCGGTTGAAACGCAGACCGACATTTCAAGTTTTGTGGGTAGTCCGTTGTGTAGTCAGCAGAGCCAATGCACCATTTCTCAGAGTGACAGCGAGTCAGGTAGGGTAGTATTATTGATTTTAAGCTATCAATTGTTGATGAATTGCTTGTAAAATCAGAATGTGTTAATTATGTTGATCAATTAATCGATGAATCGACTAATCATTTCAGCACCAAAGCAAGGTGATGAAAATTGGGTTCCAGAGCTTGAAGACGAGCTCTTTTCTGAGAGCTCTGATGACACGCCAGACCCAGAACCACCGTCTGCCCCTTGGTAAGACACATTTACACTAATCTGTTCATGCCATGAATCTCAGGATACCGATTGTTCAGTCTTAAACTTTGCTTTTTATTATGATTTCTTATTTACACATAGTGTGTCACAGCCAACTCATGACGCTG
Organism: Electrona antarctica; assembly: GCF_951216825.1. Classification (NCBI taxonomy): domain Eukaryota; kingdom Metazoa; phylum Chordata; class Actinopteri; order Myctophiformes; family Myctophidae; genus Electrona; species Electrona antarctica. Next base: position 293,165 of record NW_027637516.1, read on the forward strand.
TTTGCTACTTGTCCGAGCTGCTGTGAGGCCACACAGGGCATCATACAGAGACAGGAGGGGACATTTTTGAAAATCCAACAGGTAAGTCCTGTAGAAAGTTACGGTGGCATGTTTTTTTCCTTCTTCAAAAACCTGTTTTCTCACTTTATTCCTCAGCCATAAGAGTACAGCACAACACTGATCATTTGAATATATTCCCCTAGGTCTGTTCAGCATGTGGGTTCAAGAGGCTTTGGCAAAACCAGCCAATGCTGCACAGAAATATGCCTGCATGCAACCTGCAGCTGAGTGGTGCTATTCATTTCGCAGGTTGTATGCCACAACAAACATTTAGAATGCTGCAGCTATTCGGACTACAGTGCACAAGTCCAAACACCTACTTCCGCCATCAGCGCTATTACACCATTCCCACCATCATCCAGGCCTGGCAGAGCCAGCAAGCCAGTATCTTCAGTGAGTTGAAGGAGATGGACGGAGGCTTGATTTTGGCTGGAGACTGCAGGTTGGTTAGCATGCTCATGAGTAATATTCATGATTAGAGTACATCATTTTGGAATGTATCCATCATTTGAAAGCATGACAACAGGTTTTGCTCTTGTCTTGTGCTTTTTACAGATCGGACAGTCCAGGGCACTGTGCAAAGTATGGCACATACTCCCTTATTGATGACCGGCTGAATAAAGTAGTTGACCTTCAGCTTGTGCAGGTCTGATGTAATTCATGCCTCATTTTTATTTATACTTTCTGACATATCTATGTGGCTATATTCTTCCTTCTTCAGCATGTCACCTTTTGTTTAGGTTTGTTGTGTTTGTCTGATTGTGCTCCAGAGTTCAGAAGTTCGCAACAGCAACTGGTGTGAGATAGAGGGCTTGCAACGCAGCATCAAGTTTCTGAAGGAACACGACTTGAAAGTTGCAGTCCTTGTCACAAACAGAAACCGACAGGTACAAGACAGACACACACACACACACTGTATGATGATAAATATTTGAATGTGAATTCATTTAAATTTTACTAGAGGGTTAGTTAACTCATAGATTCTGCCATGTATCAGTATAATTCATTCTATTCTGCAGGTCGCAAAATGGGTGAGAGATGAGCTGTGCAAAGAAGGAACTCAACACTTCTTTGACATCTGGCATATTGGCAAATGTAAGAAATGTAATTTGTCCTTGAAAATGCATATATCTACAAGGAAGTCAAGAGAAAACATTGCATCACAGTAGTTCATGGAATTATTTTGTCTGTCTGTCTGTCTGTCTCAACAGCCCTAAATAAGCAGTTGGATGCCCTATCCAGAGAGCATGGCTGTGAGCCTTTGGAAGCCTTCCTTGGTGAACCACCTGTACTGGACTGCTGCTTCTACTCCCAGTGGCAATGCGGACATGATGGAGGCAAAGTGGAGGAGCCTTGTCAATCATGTACAAGATATACATGTGCATGATGACACCCCTGCATTCCCCGTCTGTCAGCATGGCGACTTGGAAGGAGAGGACAGAAACAAGGAGTGGCTCGAGCCAGGTATTTTCTCGCCCACAAATGTACACAAATTCACGTTTTCGTGATGTTTGTTAGTTGGTGGTCTGAATAACCTTTTCAAAACGTTGTACAAAATAAGCATATGATCAGGAAGAGATTGAAACATCGGTTGATGTGATGTTTGTGTGCAGGTTCAACAGCAGTTGTTAAACTGGAAGATCTTGTCACTAAAAAAATGTTCATCAAGGATGTACGGCAGCTATCACCCAACAACCAAACCTACTCACTCGAGGCGTTCCACTCTTTGATGCTGAAGTTCTGCCCTAAGCATACGGGCTTCTCGTATCTTGGAATGCATAGCAGGTACAGTCTGGCTATCAAGGGCCAGTGTTCTAATAGAATTTATGTGAAATTACATTATATTGAAATTGCAGGATGATAAAGTAAATGTATTATGAATGAAGAGGGTGTGACGACTCTTTTATTCTACAGTGTTTATTTTGGCTGGCACCTTGCAAGGACTGGTAACTGTTTTCATCCTCATTTGACATTAATAATTATAATATGCTCCTTTCCGTAGGCTCCTGTTAGCAGCTATGCATTACAACCACAACGGGAACAGAACACAGGCCACTACAGCTGATGGCGTGCCACGCCACTCAGTGGCCTACCCTAGGTTCCGTAAAGGGGAATATGTTGTTCATCCCATCAAAGAGAAGCCATCTTATGGTTTGTGTTCAATTACTAATTAAGTTGGAGATGTCAACTATTTGGAAATACTGCTACGCTTTTATAATGTTTCAATATACAGTATCATGCGTTCAGGCAGGTATTGCTTTCAGGTTGCCTGACAGGGTCACATGCTTGTTGTCTATACAACACAAGTCTTCTGGTCTGTAGAATGTAAAATAAAGAACTGTTTACCTACAATGTGCCGTTTTCACTGTTCCTACACTTATACGTGTGTGAACCTACAGTCATATTCATACATATGTTGGTATTTTGCATAGAAATTGAGGTATGACATTCTTTATCACAGCCCCAGAAAGTAGGGGGAAAAAAGTTAAATTGAACAGTAATTCAAATTGTAACTGTAACTTTATAATGGACGATGGGCAAGTACAACATGACCTGTACTTGCCCAGCGGGCAAGTACAGGTGCTGCTGAGACCCGAACCCCTGTAATATATTATTCTCTTCTTTCCAGACTATGCATTTGATTTGATGGCCTCTTTGAAGGAGCAATATGCCAGAAATCCTTCTGCCCTGAGAGCCTTCAGTAAACGTTTGGCTGGAGCTGCACCTGCCCCGGTTGCAAGTACCTTCCAGCAGGTGGTCAAGGCGGAAGCTGTTGCTCAGTACCTGACACAGAAGTCCCGCTTTGCTTCTGGCCACAATGAGTACTAGCTCAGTTTAGTCCATAGGCCAGATGCCTCATTATCGGATATTGTTGCCATTCTGGAGTTTGCAGAGGTCTGTACATCTCAATCCATGCATTGCTGAGACAACTGCAGTTAGGAAGCTTGCATACTCGTGCACATTTACAGGCCAAAAACTCAAGGACTACATCTGGTGCATCCACGTCGTGTGCATCCACTGAATTGCTAACTGTCCACCATCAACAGTTGTCCATCCATTCTGTATGGGATCTGGTACAGATGGGTGAGTATGCAGAGAGCATCTCCATATTAGAGTCTGGTATTGGCACATTGGGCATGGAGAAATAGACATTCTCTACATGGTGGGAGTTGACTGGAATCAGCCTCCCCTCTCCTGGCACAGAAAAGCTGGTAGCGGATCTCATTCACGTCACTGGAGGTGGTCCCAGACAGGTACAGGTAGTGAGCTGCTGCACTTGGTCAAAGAGCTCTGTTGAAACATCCCAAGTCTGGCCAAGTTGTTTGAATGTCTCCTGATAATCTGTTTTTTCTCAGTGCATTCAGATTTCCATGACCAGCAAAGGCACTCAGTGTCATATCCTGTAAATGTGTGTAGCGCAACCAGAAAGGTTTTCTCCCAAACCAAGGCCACAAACCGTGCAGTTTTGTGTACCACGCTTCTGATAGATGGGACAAGGCATGTGTTTTTGGAATGCTAAACAGAAACATTTCATCAGTATCTCCAGAAGTAACAATAGTGTGCGTGGTATGCTATCTAGGGATGCACGATAATTATAATTATTAAAAATGAAATAAAATAGACTTTCTTTGACCCCTTCAGAATGAGACAACAAGGAATCCTGCAAAATTATATCTGAGAAATGCCCAGGTGAATAAAAAAGTTCAATGTAAAAATGTCCCATACTGTTGGGTGAGCCGTTCAAAATACAATTCAGGTACGCATAAAATCCTTCCCTGGGCCGCATTTTGCCCGTGGGCCACACTTTGGAAAACCCTGGCTTAGGTCAAAGCTGTGTTACATGTACCGTTAATCACTAGCATGTCTTTTTTTATGTCTGTGTCTTTCTTTATTATCGGTTATTAGTATCGGTCTTGAGAAGCAAGAAGTTATCTATCGGTATCGTTTGCAAAAAAACAATATTGTGCATCCCTAATGCTATCTCTAAGTTAAGTCTAGTTTTGTGGTCCTCATTTATTCGTTTATTACATGTTTTCCTTACATGTCGTGTGCTGGGGGTATACAACCTTGAGTTTGAGAGTTCCTGACTGTAATGTATAAATGGTTTCTACATCCTCAAACCCATAAAAAGTATCACTCATGATTCTATGTATAAATGGTTTCTACATCCTCAAACCCATAAAAAGTATCACTCATGATTCTATGTATAAATGGTTTCTACATCCTCAAACCCATAAAAAGTATCACTCATGATTCTAAAGATGTACCCTGTTTCAGAGAGGCAGCTATTGTCGATTTGCCAAGTATAATTCAGCATGTCTGTTGTTATATTATGATGTTGGTCATGTTCATCCATGGTACAAACATCAGAAATGTGCATAAAAGTGAATCATTTGAGTTTAGACAACACTGAATTATATGGTTTTGCATAATCAGATTATACCCCTAAAATCATATTCAGCTTCCCTTCTGAAACTGCTATCACACATTTCATCACTCCTGGATGTCAGACATCCCGGAGTGTAGGCCCAAGGACTAGTTGTCCTGTGTGTCCGTCACAATAAATGTTTTCTTCAACTCAGTTCGTCTTGCGTTTGGTTTCCCCTATTGATACTACACATATACATATATATATATACTGTTTTACGGATGGGGGTCGGCAGCCAATTACATATATTCTTTGGGTTCCTTGACATGAAAATGTTTGAGAACAACTGACATAGAAACACAGGTTTTTCAGAAAACGACCAAATGTTTTGCATTTAAACAAGAAAAACATGAATACTGTCAATTAAATTAAATAATTTTATTCATGTTCAACGTCCAAGTCTGGCCATAAAAAGCCCCGGTAGGTTCCAGATTCTTCTGGAAACTGGTTCCTTATGGTGTGGACAACACAGGCAGGTAAGACCTTCCTATTGTGCCGACCAAGTATGCCATAAGCCCAGCGGGTCATCTGCCGGTATGCTGTGTAACGGTATTGGCTGTAAGAGAGAGATTCTGCTTTATTAATTTGGCAAGGGTACATTCAGGTGTCATAGAACGGCAGTAGTCCTGTTCATTTCATATTGTACAACTTACTCAAATGTGCTGAGGTTGAGTGGCCCATGGTCCTGGCGGAAGGCAAGATATGCAATACGCAACACAAAGGGATTTAGACAGCTGCCTTCAAATCCAGGGTGTTGTGTGAGGCAAGAGATGTTGTCGGGTCTGGGCTGTAAGTCCTCCACCAACTTCCAGAACGGCTCTCTCTCTCTGCAGCACACACTTTCGAGAGCTGAGGTCATAGGCCCGCACTTTCCACAGGTGCACCTGAATTCAAACAGACAGAAAAAATAAAAGGTCACCTCACTGCACAAGTTTGATCTACTGCTGACATGTAGACTTACTGTGCAGGACACGAAAATAAAATCAGATCAAACTGGGGGTCCTTGAAATGAAGAGGCTGAGAATCAGTTATTTTTAGGCTATATAGCCCAGTGGGTCCCAAACTTTTTCATGTCAAGCACCCTCAAATTGGCACGTATTGGCTTGCGGACCCCCATTTGGAAAGGGACCCTCATAAGAGAAGATTTGTACGGCTCTTCTATCATTTAGCTGAGGACCCCCTGGAACTCCCTCAAGGACCCCTGAGGGAGTTTTGGTTCCATTTGTTCAAGTTACAGACCCATAGGGGTCCATTTGGTTCCAAACTATCATTTAGATGGGGACCCCCTGGAACTCCCTCAAGGACCCCTGGGGGTCCCCGGATCCCACTTTGGGAACCACTGATATGAAACCAAAACAACCACGCAGCTACTATCCTGTTAGCAACAGCATTAGATTTGTAGCCTACTTTATCTTTCTTTGTGAAAATGGAGGCCATGAGGTATGCATCTCATACTTTTAATGTAGCTTATTTAGCAATGTTGTAAAAGTATTATTTCATGGATCATGGCAGCCACGTAGATAGGCTGTAACGACGGGAGTTTCATATAAAAGTGGACTTACCAATCTGTCGTTCCAACTCGCCAGTGGTTGATGGCAGCCCATGCCTCCATCTCCTGGCGATAACGGGGTACTCTCACCTCGACCGCAGCGTCTCGACGTTGTCTGACAGGTTCGAAGTTATAAGGTACAGGTCCGTCATAGTCTCTGTTGTTGTTGTTGTTGAATCCATCCTCTTGTTGAGCATCCATATTGAAGTCCGCGCTAGTCAAACTACACTGGCTTCTATTGGGAGGCGAAGAAGCGTCACCTAGTGTGACGTCACGCCAGTGGCAGCGCTCTGAGGGATTTTGATTTGCGCATACATGTAATTCGTGCGTGGCCATTTTAGAACCCTTCTGAGTGGAATTTCCAGCGTAACATGGACAAAACAAATGTTGAAATGAAATACTAACTATGTTTACTATATATAATTAAAGAGTAGGGTTTAACCTGAATGTTTACCTTTAAACTGTTAACAGTTTGACTCCATAAAACTCGTTACCCGCTATTTAATCAAATATTCTACGCTGCCGAGATTGTTTTATTACCTTTAGAGCATACGCTGAAGTATTTGCAGCTTTCAACGACGAAAATCCGTTATGATCATCAGCACCAGCGGCCATTACAATGCGCTACAGGAGGCATTGTAGTCCAAACAAACCCCCCGTCCACTTACATTGAGCTCAATTTCCCAGAAGCCCTAGCAGCCCAGATGATGACTTGATTTCCGGTTTCGTCATCATACCTCGACGGCCTCGTCATCAGGTCCCGGATAAATCCGCTGTTTCTTTTTAATTATTTTAAAACGGCGAATTAAACGCATTAAACAATGTCGGGTATAGCGTTTTACGCGCGGTGGAACTAAACAATTAGCGGCCGTCAAACTGTTAATGGAGTGATACTTTTGTCGTATGACGTTGCTTGCTGAAAGTAGCCGTTCTACATGCTCACAGTGTGTGTAGGCTGCACTATTATGGCCAAAATGATTATTACGACTTCGGCACGAGTTTGCACGTGACGCACGACTGCTTTCACATTCATGTTGTGCTATATGCTATATGCTATATGCTATATGCTATAATTTTACAATTACCTGACCAAGTTTGCATTCACTCCGATGGGTCTTTCATTGTACCTGCATGATGGATGATTGTGAATGAACCTGCTGAACCTCACTTATAGTTTGACACCCATTTTAACTAACGGTTCGTCGTACGACAGGTTCACGTGCCGAAAATCTACAAGCTCCCGATGCATCACACATTTTGAATATCAGTAATCGGACGAGCGCGTTAATTTAATTGTGGGAGTAATCATAGTTCGATTAATTGTGCAGCCCTAATTGTTTCCGGCGAGCGGCGCTGGCATACGTACGACAACTTGAATACAACTTCTACACGACGAGGAAACGGCAAAACTGGTGGTGAAAGTGACGGGAGCCGAAAGATATCGGCTGCAATCTGTCCCCCTCCGAGGGACGCAGAGGCACAGAGTCAGAGCACTCCGGGGTCCGTGACAGCCACTAAGCCACTAAGAGGCTGTTCAACACACCCGATGACCCCAACCTCGGCGCGCGTGCTGTGAGTGAGTGAGTGAGTGAGTGCGTGCGTACGCGAGGCGAGCCCATCGAGCGAGCGATGGGGGGGTGGGGGGGGGGGTAACCCGATATGATTCGATAAGTTGGAAAACGTCAAGTGTCTTAGTGTGAGCCCACTGACATGTTGGACGGGGGGGGGGGGGGGGGGAGGGACGACACATCACAAGGCATCGCCGCTGCTGCTGCGGGTTTGAGGAGGGGAGGCGTTGCACACACTTTGATGCCGCTGCGTGCGTGCGTGCGTGCGTGCGTGCGTGCGTGCGTGCGTGCGAGTGCATGTGTTTCCAATCACTTTCAAAACGCCCTGCCAAAGAGCCAGTTACAGTAGGCCCTGGGAATGAATGGACTGCCAGTGTCACAGAGCAGATCCCAGTGAACGTATAGAATGAATGGACTGCCAGTGTCACAGAGCTGATCCCAGTGAACGTATAGAATGAATGGACTGCCAGTGTCACAGAGCAGATCCCAGTGAACGTATAGAATGGATGGACTGCCAGTGTCACAGAGCAGATCCCAGTGAACGTATAGAATGAATGGACTGCCAGTGTCACAGAGCTGATCCCAGTGAACGTATAGAATGAATGGACTGCCAGTGTCACAGAGCTGATCCCAGTGAACGTATAGAATGAATGGACTGCCAGTGTCACAGAGCAGATCCCAGTGAACGTAAAGCAAGCAAGTACAATTTGTCTGTGTCAATAATATGGTTGATAATGTAAGGAAGGATGATTGCACAATGTGATGGCTGCGTAAAAGCCTTCAAATTATTTGAAGATTCTGAGTACTGAGTACTTGAGGGTGGTATCAGCCCATAAGTAACCGATACCAGTATCGGTATCGGAACAACTCTAGTTCAGTTACCAACTGTGTAAATGGTAAATGGTGCATTTATATATCGCTTTTATATAAAGCACTTTATATAGATTGTGCGTTACATTCACCCATTCACACACACACACACACACACAATCACACACCGATGGCGGAGGAAACCATGCAAGGCACCAACCTGCACATCGGGAGCAATTAGGGGTTCATCAGAGTCTTGCTCAAGGACACAGGGATCGAACTGGGAACCGGCTGTTCTAACGGCCACTCTACCGCTGAACCTCTCTCTCTCTCTCTCTCTCTCTCTCTCTCTCTCTCTCTCTCTCTCTCTCTCTCTCTCTCTCTCTGAGCAACGGGAGCAAGTCTGACCCAACACTGCAGCAAATCGCCAAAAAACAGCCGATCTACAAGCATGAATGACAACTGACAAGTGTAGATCGGAGATCCATCTGCATATATGAGGAAAAGGGGGTAAAATAAGTAGTTACTCAACACAAATAAAGTACTCATATCGGTACTCGGTATCGGCGAGTACTAAAAATGAAGTACTTGTACTCGTACTCGGTCTGAAAAAATGGTATCGGGACAACTCTACTTCAACCTATACCTATTGATTTGCACTACTGCAGGGCCAGGGTATGTGTCCGTGTCTTGGGCACAATGTGAACTTCATGTAGTAGATTCACCCACGGACCAAATGTTGTTCAATAGCACTGATATGATATGATATGATATGATATGATATAGTACTTTATTGTCAGTTCACACTGAAATGTGTCTTGCGACCCAGCAGCCAAGTATGCAGAACATAACATAACATAACATAACATAACATAACATAACATAACATAACATAACATAACATAATACACACATTTGACATAACACAAAGAACAAGACAATTTACATACATAAAGACATGAAGACAAGAGCAACATCCACCGCTTAGATTATCCTGTGGCTACTACAACTCCTGATTAAGCCTCAAGGTCGACTGGTGGACAAAGGACCTCTTTAGTCTGACCTTATTGTATGCTGGTACACCATATCTCCTTCCTGAAGGTAGCAATCTATATTCTCCATACAACACATGCTTAGTATTAGAGGTGATATTCCTTGCTAACCTTAGGATGCTGTTATCATACGTGGATGTATACAGTTTCTGAAGTTGTTGTCCAACAATCTTTGAACAAATGTTCAGTTGTTGCAGCAGTTGTAGCCTGGAACTCACCTATGCTTTTTATGGCATATGGCAGCTCCCGGCAGGATCCGCCGGCAGAAACTATGCGCAGCTGCTAGACATGAGACTAATTAATTAGAGCGACAGAGAGAGAGAAGAGTGTGTGTGTGTACATGTGTGCGTGTGTGTGTCAATTTAACAAAGGTGCAGACGATCAGTAATCAGCAGAGAGTGAGTGATGTTTGCGCTACTCTATGCCGAATTGAAGTGGACTCGGACCCAGACTTTTTTTTTTCTTCCTGGAAATAAAAACGTCTGGGGTTCCGAGGCTAGCCCATCTCTGCTAAGTGCTCACTCTGTCTTCCGAGTTCAGTCACAGTAACAGCCGAAATCATCCACCTAGATCAGAATCAGAAACAAGCTGCTGTACACAAACCACCACAGAACAGGAGAAACAACATGACACATGCTGAGAGCCAAAGAAGGACACTTTCACATATAAACGTCAAACAAAAAAATGTCAACACAATCCGCTTGGACATTACAAGGACTGTCTGGAACCAACCAACCTAATTTCAGAAGAATGCACGGCAATGAAAACGGTGCCATCTGCAGGTCACAACATAATATGTTGGATATGATCTGATCGGAATGCACAATTAATTTAACCCATTTAGACTTGAGGTCGATTCTAAAGTCTTCTACATCCTAACAGTTTTCTGAAAAACCTATGTTTCTATGTCAGTGCTGCTCAAACTATTTCATGTCAAGGACCCTCAGAAACTATATGTAATCAATCTAAAAATATGTTGTTCCAGGGACCCCCCAGAAGCAAAGATTTGAGTTAAAAACTGAAAAAATATATATTCAAAGATTTGCGACACATTTTCACGATTTTTCAAAAAATAGCAGACCTACAAGCTCGTAGCACGGCACTCGGTGCCGCGCTATGAGCCTGTAGATCTGCTATTTTTCAATAGCCAAAGTAGGATGCCTGATGGAAGTTCTGAACGACCGAAACGTTGCTCAATAATAAACCTAACACAAGTGAAGACCATTGTCCATTGTCGGTGTGCCGAACGACTTTTTCGTATAATAGCTAAAGTATAACATAATCTTTAAAACACCAAAAAGGGGTTCCCGCGCTGAATAGGTTAACCAAAAAGTGTTGTTGTTTCTCCGAATGTTGCATCGTCTAGTCTGTTCTTTTTTTTTTGTATTTACCCAGGGAAGTAGCTGAGCACAGGTGCTCATTTTCAGCAACACCCTGCACATAGAGACACACACACACACATTAAAACCTGGGAGCTGACCAGTACAACCACAGTCTTACTGTTGGCCACTAAGCAGCTCCAGGGGGAGCAGTTGGGGGTTCAGTGCCTTGCTCAAGGGCACTACAGCGGTGTTGGGTGAGTGATGACAATCACTTCCCCACCCAGATTGTTCCTGCCCGTCCGGGGAATCGAACCGGCAACCTTTCGGCAACAAGGGCGCTCCTCTAACCCTTAGGCCACCGCTGCCCCCCTCTTGAATTCCTGCCCGAGCGATGGAGACGTGAACATGTCAGTGGTTCTTGTTAGCTGAGCCATTTCACTCAACCTCCCATTGACTTTGTGGAAACGGTTTGCCGTTCCAGCAAAACGGAGAAAGGGGGCTCTCCAAAAACAACCTCCTGAGTGCTTTTGGTAATCCAGACATCAAATGTGTTAACCCATTTTGGGCGGGAACCCCTTTTGGTGTTTTAAAGCATTATAGGTCTGCTTGTAGGTCTGCTATTTTTGAAAAGTCGTGAAAATGCAGCGCAAATCTTTGAATATATATTTCAGAGCGAACATTTTTAACTAAAATATTGGCTTCTGGGGGGTCCCTGGAACTACATATTTTGAGATGGGGGGTCCGTGGCCCAATAGAGATAATTCTGGGGGAACTTGACATGAAAAAGGTTGAGCACCACTGACATAGAAACATGGGTTTTTCAGAAAAATGTTAGGATTTAGAAGCCTTTTTTTTATCGACCTCAGTCCAAACAGGGTTAATGAAACAAAGATTATGGGGCTCAACTCGTCGAGCTAGCACAGTATATTTGTGGACCTGAAATGGGCCCTTTTTCAGACGGCGGGAATGGAGACGTATCCACTAAACATAATGATGGCAGCGGCGGGAGCTGCTCGCTGGAAATTGTGGGCCCTTCCAATGAAAGCAATGAGATGGAACAAGGAATAGTTCTGTCTCTCTCTCTCTGCCGCTCTGTCTGTCTCTGTCTCTCTCTCTCTCTCTCTCTCTGCCACTCTGTCTGTCTGTCTGTCTGTCTGTCTGTCTGTCTGTCTGTCTGTCTGTCTGTCTGTCTGTCTGTCTGTCTGTCTGTCTGTCTGTCTGTCTGTCTGTCCGTCTCTGTCTCTCTCTTTCTCTGTCTCTCTGTCTCTGTATCTGTCTCTGTCTCCATGTCACTCTGTCTCTGTGTCTCTCTCTGTATCTGTCTCTGTGTCTCTCTCTGTCTCTGTATCTCTGTCTCTGTATCTCTGTCTCTGTCTCCATGTCACTCTGTCTCTGTCTCTGTCTCTCTCTCTGTCTCTGTGTCTCTCTCTGTCTCTGTATCTCTCTGTCTCTGTATCTCTCTGTCTCTTTGTCTCTGTATCTCTCTGTCTCTGTATCTCTCTGTCTCTTTGTCTCTGTGTCTCTGTGTCTCTGTATCTCTCTGTCTCTGTATCTCTGTCTCTCTCTCTGTCTCTGTATCTATGTCTATGTCTATGTCTCTGTCTCTGTGTCTCTCTCTGTCTCTCTGTCTCTGTATCTCTGTCTCTCTCTCTGTCTCTGTGTCTCTCTCTGTATCTGTGTCTCTCTCTGTCTCTCTGTCTCTGTATCTCTCTGTCTCTGTATCTCTGTGTCTCTGTATCTCTGTATCTGTATCTCTCTGTCTCTTTATCTCTGTGTCTCTGCATCTCTGTGTTTCTGTATCTCCGTGTCTCTGTATATCTCTGTCTCTTTGTCTCTGTATCTCTTTATTTCTGTATCTCTGTGTATCTGTATCTCTCTGTCTCTTTGTCTCTGTGTCTCTGTATATCTCTGTCTCTTTGTCTCTGTATCTCTGTGTCTCTGTATCTCTGTGTCCCTGTATCTCTGTGTCTTTGTATCTCTCTGTCTCTTTGTCTCTGTGTCTCTGTATCTCTCTGTCTCTTTGTCTCTTTGTCTGTCTGTAAGCCATGCATTAGATAAAGGAGGAACTCTAGAAAAGGGTCTTGTTTAACTTCAGGCCAATTCTTAAAAACCTCTTCTAAATCCATGATAGTTTTCAGAAAAAAAAGGAAAAAAAACGTATATATCAGTGGTGCACAAACATTTTCATGTCAAAGGAATAAACCAAAGTATAGAAAGAGAATCTTTCTCGGTCTTAACGGTTTTAATCCGGTTTTCTGCACTAATGTGCACAGTGTAATGTCCAAGTCGCATGCACGCACGCACGCACGCACGCACGCACGCACGCACGCACGCACGCACGCACGCACGCACACACACACACACACACAGCTCTCAATGATGGGCCCCCTCCCTTCCTCCCTCCCTGATGATCTGCAATGAAAGTTGAACCTCAGAGAAGTGCAACGCTGCGTGGGAACATTACGGGCGACCGGCGATGTTTTGGAACCGGAGAGTGAGTCATAACATGAACCCATCTCCACGGCTGATTAACACAGACCAGTGAACCCATCTCCATGGCTGATTAACACAGACCAGTGAACCCATCTCCATGGCTGATTAACACAGACCAGTGAACCCATCTCCATGGCTGATTAACACAGACCAGTGAACCCATCTCCATGGCTGATTAACACAGACCAGTGAACCCATCTCCATGGCTGATTAACACAGACCAGTGAACCCATCTCCATGGCTGATTAACACAGACCAGTGAACCCATCTCCATGGCTGATTAACACAGACCAGTGAACCCATCTCCATGGCTGATTAACACAGACCAGTGAACCCATCTCCATGGCTGATTAACACAGACCAGTGAACCCATCTCCATGGCTGATTAACACAGACCAGCGCCCGTCGCAGTCGGCCTCCAGTTGGCACGGGCCGTATAAACAGCACCGTCCCTCTTAATCCATTCAGGACGGGGAACCCCTTTTTGGGTGTTTTAAAGCATATTATACTTTAGCTATTGAAAAATAGCAGATCTGCTACGCTTGTAGATCTGCTATTTTTTGGAACAATCGTGAAAATGTGAGCGAAAGTTTTTAACTCAAATCTTTGCTTCTGGCGGGGGGGGGGGGGGGGGGGGGGTCTCTGGAACAACATATTTTCAGATGGGGGGGGGGTCGGCGGCCAATTACACAATAATAGTTGGGGTCCTTGACATGAAGTAGTTTGAGAACCACCGATATAGAAAAATAGGCTTTCCTAGAAAAGTGGCATGATTTATAGAAGACATTTTGTATAATAGAATCTGGTCTCGGGTCTCAATGGATTAAAAGGTCACGTTGTGAGCTTGTACTATTGGCTCTTGAGCAGGCCTCCAACTGTGTTGGTCTTTATCTCAACGAGACGAAAACGGAATACGTAAATATCCCATTTCATAAGTTCAAAATGTGTACAAAATCTATTGAAAATAGCCGATCTACATGCTCACAATGCGTCGTGTTGCGACGCATTGTGAGCTTTACTCACATCCTCCTCTGCAACAATAACGCAAACAAACCTCTGCTAGGAAGTATAGTTCCTTGTTCCCTGCGTTTAGGCCCATAATATCCCCCAGCTTGGGAGTTCCTTGTTCCCTGCGTTTAGGCCCATAATATCCCCCAGCTTGGGAGTTCCTTGTTCCCTGCGTTTAGGCCCATAATATCCCCCAGCTTGGGAGTGGGGAAAGGTTCCTTGTTCCCTGCGTTTAGGCCCATAATATCCCCCAGCTTGGGAGTGGGGAAAGGTTCCTTGTTCCCTGCGTTTAGGCCCATAATATCCCCCAGCTTGGGAGTGGGGAAAGGTTCCTTGTTCCCTGCGTTTAGGCCCATAATATCCCCCAGCTTGGGAGTGGGGAAAGGTTCCTTGTTCCAGTGGCAGCAAATTTAGATTTTAGTTTTAGTCATAGACAGTCTCTTCAATAGTTTTAATTTAGTTTAAGTCACATTTTAGTCACCTGGAATGTTTTAGTGTTAGTCTAGGTTTTAGTGGACTAAATATAAGATTGTAGTATTTTGGTGGGCCAAAGGCCTTGATGCCATCGTAATGATTGTTCTTACACTTGCTGAAAATGGAGGCATGGGAAGACCTCTGTTACTGAACAAACAATATATCAATTATTTACTAGAGCCATTTTAACAAAACATATCCCTTACAGCACCTTTACCATTTCACAAAGGAAGTTCTGTAGTTCTGCTGAAACTCATCAGAGTCAAAGAGGTGTAAAATGGTCTCAGTTCATCCATAATGTGATCATTAACAGGTGATCTGTCCAATTGATTGATTGATTGATTGAAATATGTATTAACAGTTTGCAGAATTACAGTACATTTCAAGCACAAACTCAATACAAAGGCTGTTAACTGTGAGTGGACCACCCAATTAAGCATTACACGTGTTTACAAGAGGGTCCACCATGTTCAATTCATCAAAACATTTAGAGACGTATAAATAGACACTTCTATATAGACAAAGAACAGAAATGGAATTCATCATAATGGAGGTAAAAAGGGAAAAGGAACATATACAGTGAGGGAAAAAAGGGGGGGGGGGGGGGGAGGCGGTGGGGGGGGGATTCACGTTCAGCTCCGTTCCTTTGTTTGTTTTGCCTTGGAGGAGCTGCGTTGGGTCCCCAAGTCGGCTCCGTGGCCGTACCTTGAGTTGGCTGTGTGGCCGTGACCGTCTCTTGTGTTGTCCTTGCGTTGGGTCCCCAAGTCGGCTCCGTGGCCGTACCTTGAGTTGGCCGTGTGGCCGTGACCGTCTCTTGTGTTGTCCTTGCGTTGGGTCCCCAAGTCGGCTCCGTGGCCATACCTTGAGTTGGCTGTGTGGCCGTGACCGTCTCTTGTGTTGTCCTTGCGTTGGGTCCCCAAGTCGGCTCCGTGGCCATACCTTGAGTTGGCTGTGTGGCCGTGACCGTCTCTTGCGTTGTCCTTGCGTTGGGTCCCCAAGTCGGCTCCGTGGCAATACCTTGAGTTGGCTGTGTGGCCGTGACCGTCTCTTGTGTTGTCCTTGCGTTGGGTCCCCAAGTCGGCTCCGTGGCCTTACCTTGAGTTGGCTGTGTGGCCGTGACCGTCTCTTGTGTTGTCCTTGCGTTGGGTCCCCAAGTCGGCTCCGTGGCAATACCTTGAGTTGGCTGTGTGGCCGTGACCGTCTCTTGTGTTGTCCTTGCGTTGGGTCCCCAAGTCGGCTCCGTGGCCGTACCTTGAGTTGGCTGTGTGGCCGTGACCGTCTCTTGTGTTGTCCTTGCGTTGGGTCCCCAAGTCGGCTCCGTGGCCGTACCTTGAGTTGGCTGTGTGGCAATGCCAGACAACCAGTGACCATTAACCCGTTTAATCTCTGCATTTGAATGCATTGTCTATAGTGAATGAATCATCAGCTTCCATCATTTAATCTGTTTACATTTTAACCGGTGGGAAGAATGTGAGTTTTGTTCATTATTTAGCATTTGAAAAATCATTGAATAAAAGTGCAGTCACAACCCTATTGAAACTAATTCCTCATTCCCTCAGAGCAACACAACCTGAACAATGACTTAAAGACTTAAAGTTGTCCAGGTTTCCCAGGTTTATACACAAATACAGTTGTTGCTGTTATTGTGTCTCTGTTGTTAATAACAATGTACTCATGGGTATACGATATGATTATTATAAGGATAATTACTTATCCTGATTTATCCTGACTTGTCCTGATCATTAATTAATAATACTTACCGGGTACTTAATAATACATATGTTTATGCACACATTACACAATGGGATTTCACTGTAAATATAGATAAGAATTCTTTCTTATCTTTCTTTCCAATTAGAACAATAGAACACAACGAGACTTTGACAATATACTAATTTGTTGTTAGGCCTTGACCAGTCCTGTACCGATCAAGTGGGGGTGTTGAGATATGATCTATATTGTGTGTGTATATATGAAACCCTTATTCTGAAGGACTGAGATGCTACCCGGAAATGCCTGTTAACTGTGTGTATAAAACTGCTCAATAAACACCTCGCTTCAGTAGTTGTGTTGACACTGAAGGAGTGGATGTTAGCTGCTGCCTACTCGTCTATTTATTTCCTCTGTATATCCGATTAGCTATATAGGCTGTCTAGATTCTTCCTACACTGCAATGGTAGCTCTGCTAACAATGGTTTTCTCTTCAGACCAGCCCCAAAACACAGTCGTCACCTATAACCTTTGTTGACCACAACCGCACCACTGCATTCATTTGTTTACTTTGTATCATGGCGTCTGGGTGTCAGAGTGTGAGCAGTGAAGATTCCCAAGCACAGCAAGGTTATTTCATTGAACCACATAAAAGTTATAAAACACAGAACACAGAATCTAGTTCCCAGGTTTCTCTTACTATAAGGTAAATCTACTAAGGTTGGTTTTCTGGTGTTGGCTAACATTTCAAATCCATCTTTTATACCTGTCAGAGGTGTCAAACATGTTCACCCTTCTTTCCTCCTCTGAGGGGTGATGATTGTCATTTACACCTGTATGAAGAGATGTTCAGTTGTCATGTTTTGCATTTCAATACTGGGTGTCTATGGGTGAAACTGCCCATAGACACCCAGTATTGAAATGCAAAACATGAAAAGGGCCATGCAGACAAATTACTGTTATGTCACCAGCCCTGTACATGAACCAGACCACTGTTGCAACTTCATTCTACAAAAAGAACAGGGATGCGGTAGTATACTTGTACATGTCAAGATTTGAAGGCTAAAATAAAGCACTATTTGTTATACAATCTTATTTGTTTCGCTGTAATTTGACCAGTAGGTATATTTGCTGAAATTTTCATTTTCTCGTCTCAGTGTTTGTTCATGCTTGGGATTTTTTTGTCATTCAGTACATCCATTGATTCAAATCGTGTACTATAAGTTTTCGTATAATGGTTCCATGGGGTGGTTGCAGTTAAATACTACCTTCAACTCCTACTACTATTTTTATATTATCAACGTCAATGACCACTGTGTGTGGTAATTTCAGTCAATCCCATAAAACACCATTTGGAAGGCAATGACACATCTGAGCACGTAACTGTATTGCAAGATACATTAAGATACACATGGGATTTTCATTTAGCTTTATGCTACATGTAAATGAGCATACATAATAGCATTGGTAGCAATGGTAGCTCTGCTAACAATGGTTTTCTCTTCAGACCAGCCCCAAAACACAGTCGTCACCTAGAACCTTCGTTGACCACAACCGCACCACTGCATTCATTTGTTTACTTTGTATCATGGCGTCTGGGCGTCAGAGTGTGAGCAGTGAAGATTCCCAAGCACAGCAAGGTTATTTAATTGAACCACATAAAAGTTATAAAACACAGAACACAGAATCTAGTTCCCAGATTTCCATAGGTTTCTCTTACTATAAGGTAAATCTACTAAGGTTGGTTTTCTGGTGTTGGCTAACATTTCAAATCCATCTTTTACATCTTTTACACCTTTTACGTCAGAGGTGTCAAACATGTTCACCCTTCTTTCCTCCTCTGAGGGGAGATGATTGTCATTTACACCTGTATGAAGAGATGTCCAGTTGTCATGTTTTGCATTTCAATACTGGGTGTCTATGGGTGAAACTGCCCATAGACACCCAGTATTGAAATGCAAAACATGAAAAGGGCCATTGTTGAGATGTATTAAAAATGATCATTAATTGTCTGTGTATATAAATATATCATTGTCACTGTATGTATATTTATATATGCTTTTATACTGAAACCGGATGCCGGGTGTGCCAATTGTGTTGACGGGTATATAATGAGTAAAATAAACACTCGCTTCCCTCAGCCATGGTCTAAGGAAGCAAACCCACATCTGCTCTCTGAGTCTCCTTATTATCCCTCCGTAATGCTTCCGGCTAGCTTTGGTTGTTGTTGAATCTGACGCGATACGCTAGCTTTGTTCAACAGGTCATGGAGCCCAGTGGTAGAGGCAACAACCAATGGAACCGTATTCGCTTTGACGGAGATGAAAGGAACTTTGAATTATGGTTGGTAAAATTTCTCGGTTACCTCCGGCTGAAAGGGCTGAAAGACACCATACAGTACGAGCCCGATATCGACGACGAAGAAATACTCGATGGAGATGAGGCCGCAGTAAGAGACGCAGCAGCCGAGGTAAAAGCCGCTGAGGACGCCGAGAAAAATGAAAATGCTTACGCTGAATTGGTTCAAGTGCTCGATGATACGAGTTTGTCGTTAGTTATGCGTGAGGCAGCGGATGACGGAAGAAAGGCGTTACAGATTCTGAAAAAAGATCACTATGCGGGCAAGGGGAAACCGAGGGTGATCAGTTTGTACACAGAGCTGACGTCGCTCCGGAAAACTGCAGATGAAACAATGACAGCATATATTATACGAGCAGAAACAGCTATCACGGCACTGAGAAATGCGGAAGAGACTTTGAGTGATGGCTTGCTAACAGCAATGGTTCTGAAGGGGCTGCCAGAATCTTATAAGCCATTTTCCATCCACATCGCACAAAGTGATGACAGAATCACCTTCGCCGACTTTAAGTCCAAACTGAGGAGTTACGAGATCACTGAAAGGTTCAGTAGCAGTTCCGGGGATGACAGCGTGATGAGACTAAGAAGCAAGGACAACGACGTGAGACTGTCCTGTTATAACTGCGGCCAGAGAGGGCACAAATCGTTTGAGTGCGGAGATGCTGCTGGTCAGAAAGAACAGAGACAGTGGTGCAGTCTTTGCAGAAGTCCAACACATAATGATACCAACTGCAGACGAAGAAGACGGAAAGACAACGTCAATGTGACGCAGGATGAAGAGGAGCACGCGTTCGCCTTCAAGGTGGGCCAGGTGAACCGCGACTCGGACGGCGCCGGGAGACCGAAGCAGAGACTTTGTCGGAGTAATACTCTGAGCAGAGGGCTGATGGTCGACACCGGGGCTACGTCACATATTGTGACCGACGTGAAGAAGTTCCGAAACTTCGATGAGAATTTCGAGCCACGGAGGAATGTTCTGGAGATGGCTGATGGAGTGAGGGCCTCTGGCGTAGCGCTGAAGAGAGGTACTGCAGTGTTTTACCTGAGAGATACCAAGGGTCGAGAGGTGGAAACGATGCTGAAGGGGGCGCTGTATGTTCCATCCTTTCCCCAAGACATTTTCTCAGTCAACGCAGCAACATCAAATGGAGCCACATTCATCTTCAAAGAGGGACAGAACAAGTTCATCCAGAGAGACGGCACGACATTCGACATTAAGGTACATGACAGGTTGTTTTATGTAAACACCGTTGATGAGAGTATTGATGTTGATGAATGTAATGGATGCTATGACATCAAGACGTGGCATGAGATTCTGGGACATTGCAACTATGAAGATGTGTTAAAACTGCAGAAAAACTGCATGTAACTGATGGTATGGAAATGAAAGGCAAGGTTGATATTTCCAAGTTGTCATGTGATGTGTGTATAGAAGGTAAATTTGCTCAGAGCCGAAATAGAGAACCAGACCAAAGAGCTAAAGCAGCATTAGAACTTGTACACACTGATTTATCTGGACCAATTGATCCAACGGCTAAAGACGGATTCAAATATGCTTTAGCATTTACTGACGACTATTCAGGAGCTACTTTTGTTTATTTCTTGAAATCTAAGAGTGACACAGTCCAAGCTACAGAGAAGTACATTGCCGATGTTTCACCTTATGGGAAAATTAAGTGTATTCGTTCGGATAATGGTACTGAGTATACTTCTGGTCACTTTCAGGCATTGTTAAGCGGAAAGTCCATTAGACATGAGACCTCAGCTCCATACTCACCCCATCAGAATGGGACAGCTGAAAGAAATTGGCGAACGCTGTTTGAGATGGCCAGATGTATGCTGATTGAGTGCAAATTACCAAGGGAATTGTGGACATATGCGGTAATGACGGCTGCTGTTATTCGAAATAGATGTTTCAATAAGCGTGTAGGACAGACCCCATATTACATGCTGACAGGAAAGAGGCCAAACCTTTCAAGAATGAGAACTTTTGGGTCCCCATGCTATGCATATAAACAAAATAAGAAAAAGTTGGATTCACGATGTGAAAAAGGGATATTTGTGGGATATGATAAGAATAGCCCAGCCTATTTAGTGTTTTGTCCCGACACTGGGAAGATAACTAAGCACAGATTGGTAAAGTTAATTCAAAGGAATGTCATTGAGATTCAGACCCAAACAGAGTGGGATGATGATTGCAGTGGGGGAAGGACTGTAAACCACCTCCCTGAAGATAGGGAAACTAACGAGACACAAGAACAAGAACAAGAGGTGGTTGTTGAAATGAGTGATTTGGCAAATGTTCAGGCAGGTGGTGAAGATGGCCAAACCAGTGAGATACAGGAACAAGAAGCAGGGGAGATGGATGATTTGGTCAGTGCTCAGGCAGGTGACAGTGGCCATGTCATGTCAAGATTTGAAGGCTAAAATAAAGCACTATTTGTTATACAATCTTATTTGTTTCGCTGTAATTTGACCAGTAGGTATATTTGCTGAAATTTTCATTTTCTCGTCTCAGTGTTTGTTCATGCTTGGGATTTTTTTGTCATTCAGTACATCCATTGATTCAAATCGTGTACTATAAGTTTTCGTATAATGGTTCCATGGGG
This sequence comes from Electrona antarctica, assembly GCF_951216825.1. Lineage (NCBI taxonomy): Eukaryota > Metazoa > Chordata > Actinopteri > Myctophiformes > Myctophidae > Electrona > Electrona antarctica. The sequence continues at coordinate 314,607 of NW_027637516.1, forward strand.
TGGTTGCAGTTAACCCTTAGACAGATTACTACTGGAAAACACGTGGAGTTTTGCATTAGTCTTTTCTGCCCTGTACGTGATTTTCCGTAGTTCTCTTTTTTTATTAATACCAATATATTAATTCGGTCCGCACCTCTGTATATAGTATTGAGCATAAATATCAACTACATTTCCCAGAATTCCCGTGTCACGTGACACACGTGTATGCTTTCCTATTGGAAACTGACGCCCAGCCCCCAGTGAACAGGGGGGTTGGTTGACTCCTCCGAGGTGGGCACTGGAGGAAGAGTTTTTCAGCCAGGTTTGCAGTCGCCGCAAAAAAAACAATCTGAAAAATGATCCATCCGTGTCCAGTGGCATTCTCCAGTCCCAGACCGTTGGCCGGGCTGCAACATCCACCCTCGCGGATTACACGTGTGCAATGTTTTTTCTTCTCCCCACCGGAGTTACCACCAAGGCTGATGCCTTCGCTAAAAGGTAATTTTATTGTATTCGAAAATGCCCTAATATGACATGTCTAGTAAGACGATCCCTATATTTGGCCCGAGCCGACCTAGTGCTGATATCAGATAGATGTGGTAGAACCATATATGGATAGATCTAACTGGTTTAGTCATCGTGACATGCATAGTCGGAGAATATATAACAAGGGTCGGTACTATAGGTGATCGACGTAGCTAACAAAAACATCTGATCAAATGAATGTATTGTACTGTGTCTTTGTGGGCCGAATCGTGGCATCGTGGCATACAAATAGATGTTTGTATAATTAGTATCACGATAAAATAATATGGCGACGTTAGAATGACACCACCAATGAGTGATCGCGTGTAATGTAGCTGCCCAGCGTATATCCAGCACCATCACGTCACCACATTCCACTGGCTGTTGGCTAGTAGTAGTTGCTAACAAACACTGCACAAATGGTACTGGCTATTGGCCGGGCCACAAGCCCGGGCAATAGCCAGTACCAATGTTGCTGGATGATTGCGACGCAATGGTGCTGGATATACCCTGGGCAGCTAGCTACATTACCACCGATCACTCATTGGTGTTTCATTCTAACGTTGCCATATTATTTTATCGTGATACTACTTATACAAGCATCTATTTGTATTTGTCATGCCACGACTCGGCCCACAAAGACACTGCACAATAAAATCATTGATCGCCAGCAGCCGGGTAAAACGCCATGTAATAGTAGCGTGCACTGACTACAGCTAAAATGTTTATTTCTTTTTATATATTTAGAACTGGCATCAGATGAGGAGGAGGAGGAGGAGGATGAAGAGTCAAGACTGCGATGGCGTTCTCCGACACTGAACCGGATTCATTCATTCATTCATTTCAGGGGGGGGCAGTTTTTGGGTGTTTTTTTTATTTAGCCTACTCACACATAACCTGACTCCGCCAGATGGGGCAGCAGAGAGTACACTGGGTTCCCCCCTCCTGCTCCCATCTGGGAACTCTCAGGCAGACTTGATGCCCGGCCACAAAACGGCCTGGCCAATCAGCAGCAGCTAGAAGCGAAGTTGCTCACAAAACGGCCTGGCCAATCAGCAGCAGCTAGTAGAAGCTAGAAGCTGCTGCTAGAAGTTGCTAGAAGCTGCTGCTGATTGGCCAGGCCGTTTTGTGGCCGGGCATCAAGTCTGCCTGAGAGTTCCCAGATGGGAGCAGGAGGGGGGAACACAGTGTACACTCTGCTGCCCCATATGGCGGAGTCAGGTTAACTCACACACACACACCGTCAAGGACTGGGTTTGGGGACATTTGGGAGGAGTAGCTCTGATCCATAGCTCTAAATGCGCATTTAGAGCTATGGATCAGAGCTAGGGGAGGAGTAACTGTTTTGTATGTAGGCCTATTTATTTTCTGTAATATTTATCATTTTATTATGTTAGTAGTCGTAAAAAATAAAAGACGCTTTTACAATGAGTTAGACCTGTCATGACTATTTTGTTCACTATTGTGAGGTTTATTGTATATGACTAAGCAAGTTTCAACTGTGATTTACTCTGTAACGGTAGATGGTAATAACTCAATTTCTTTTTTATAATACAGTATACATTCAAGTCTATATTTTGATACATATCATGGGCACCAAGTCATATCAAAACAATGTCCTTGGATGTGTTTTTTATCAAAACTGTGTTTCTTCATAACAGGTTTTTGAGATACATGCATGAATAGACAAGGTACTGGTAAGACTATGTAAACATGGTATATATCAAAATGTGCGTTAGAATGTCTAATTTTACCCCAAAAAAGAATTGAGTTTATATGATGTTCCAATTTCAGAGCTATGGGGACTTTTAGCTGGATAGGTCAGATTGATCATGACTGACCATGCTATTTATAGATGGCAAAATATCTACAGTGGTACATGTGAGAAACTTTTTATTTTATTTTAATTGAACTAGACAACTCACCCTTTAAAATGAGATATTGCATGGCTATGTATGCCCAGCAGAAAAAAAGTTATTTAGAAAATAAAACTTCAACCGGGCATAACTTTTTTTGGTTGTCCTAGAAACAGAAACAGTGTAAATGCAGGCTCTTTTAAATGGCTTCCAACACAAGAACTAAACATTTTATCAACTCAGTTCATTTTTTTCCTGGAAGCAGACAAGTCAAGCTTTCTCTGAAGGTCTTTCGTTGTCACACATTCACAACAGAGAATTTTCAATAAATCATTCAAAAACGCCATTCTGGCCATAGAGAAGTCTACCTACTATATAGAAATCCTTGAAACGCTCAAAGAGTTAAATACTACCTTCAACTCCTACTACTATTTTTATATTATCAACGTCAATGACCACTGTGTGTGGTCATTTCAGTCAATCCCATAAAACACCATTTGGAAGGCAATGACACATCTGAGCACATAACTGTATTGCAAGATACATTAAGATACACATGGGATTTTCATTTAGCTTTATGCTACATGTAAATGAGCATACCTAATAGCATTGGTAGTGGTTTATATTTGACTTGTCAAAATCAGAGATAGGTTGTACAGTCCATAAAGTTAAATGTCCTTATATCCAGTTTATTTCTAGAATGATGCTTAGAGCATGACCTGGGGGAGGATAGAGGGGTGGAGCACATGCAGCAGGTTGTGGTTGGTGGAGAGATGGTTCTATTGTTCTCCACTTTGGCCAATCAACCCAAGCAGTTTATGGTTCCAACTCGGCTCTCTAGTATAAGAAGAGTTTGTAGTTGTCAGTTCTCCACAACAACTCCAGTATACCAATCATTTGGTATATCCATCTGACTGTGGACTTCAGGTAAAGATGAGCACCACCAACAATTCTGCTCAACAGGCGGGACCCAATGATCACCAAGACCTATGTAAGTTACTTAGTTACTGTGTCTATATGGGCATACATTATGTTATAAGGGTGTTTTTATCTAGTCAAATGTTTATTTTTAATATTGGTATTGATTTAAAAGAAAATCTGTTTTTTGTCTCTTTCTTAAAAAAGCACAACAATGCACTTGCAATTAATCAACAAATCAACATTTGTTTCATCACCCTGCTATTAATCTAGTATCAGCATGATGCTCCTATACATGTAATGTTACATCCTGTTGTAACAACCTTACTAAATTAATAAAATCACTAACCCTAGGACACCTTTGTTTCATTGTAACAAATGTTAAAAGGAGACAAAAACATTCTGTTGTACATACATACATTTGTGGAGGGAGGGATAGCGAGGGCAATTGTAGAATCAAATTATAAATGGCTGGTAAATTGTTAATTGTGTACATTAACTTCAAATTAGTACACACCTTTATGTTGTGGAAGTACCTCTAAACCATATTTCTGTTGTCTTTGTTTCCAGTGTTGCATCATCACTCTGGCTTCCCTGTTCTACCAGAGGGGAATGAACAAAGAAGCTTGGCTAAACAAAAATGCCACTGCTGTGATCAGTGTGAAAAACGCTTCCCTACAATGTCCAAACTTAAAACACACCAGAGAATTCACACTGGTGAGAAACCCTATGGATGTGATCAATGTGGACAACGCTTCTCTCAAATGAACTCCCTTAAAACACACCAGAGAATTCATACTGGTGAGAAACCCTTTGGATGTGATCAGTGTGGACAACACTTCTCTCAAATGCATCACCTTAAAACACACCAGAGAATTCACACCGGAGAGAAACCCTATGGATGTGATCAGTGTGGACAACACTTCTCTGAGATGTCAAGTCTGAAAAGTCACCAGAAAATCCACACCGGAGAGAAACCCTATGGATGTGATCAGTGTGGACAACACTTCTCTCGGCTGGACAGCCTTAAAAGCCACCAGCGAATTCACACTGGAGAGAAACCCTATGGATGTGATCAGTGTGGACAACACTTCTCTCAAATGCATCACCTTAAAAGCCACCATAAAATTCACACTGGAGAGAAACCCTATGGATGTGATCAGTGTGGACAACACTTCTCTTTAATGGGAAATCTTAAAACACACCAGAGAATTCACACTGGAGAGAAACCCTATGGATGTGATCAGTGTGGACAACACTTCTCTCAAATGAACACCCTTAAAACACACCAGATAGTTCACACTGGAGAGAAACCCTATGGATGTGATGAGTGTGGACAACACTTCTCTAAAATGGGAAATCTTAAAACACACCAGAGAATTCACACTGGAGAGAAACCCTATGGATGTGATCAGTGTGGTAAAAGCTTCTCTCGAATAGACAGTCTTAAAACACACCAGAGAATTCACACTGGAGAGAAACCCAAATGATTTTTTTGTTGATTTTGTTTAACATTTTCAAAAGATTTTAAATTAGACACATTGTCTGTGACAGGGAAGAAATTAGCACGTAATCACATTTTGTACATGTGTAAGTATGGATGAAATAAAATGTGTTACAAGATACATATTGTGTACGTTCTTATTATTATGGCTACAGCCATTGGTCAAATATATGAAAGGAGTCACAGACGTCCATATACAAGCTTCCCATTGTATTTTCAAACACCATTTTAACCAGGTTAGATTAATAATATCCTGACGAAGACCCGAAGGGTCGAAACGTTGTATCCTTGTTGTATCCTCTCTCCATGAAATAAAAATGTGGAGCTCAAGGCCGGTGTGCGAACTACATCTCCTTTCATCAGATTCATTGAAAACACCCATATTCTGGTGACTGTCATAATGTGTGAGGGTGAGTGATTTTTCTTACTTTTAATTCTTTTTTTTATTTTCTAGTTTTTCTACTTGATGAGGCATTTCTGTCTCTTTTTATATTTGACATTGCACGTTGACATCACAAGATGTAATATAAATGGTGCATTTATATAGCGCCTTTATCCAAGGCGCTTTACGTTGATTGTACATTACATTCAACCATTCACACACACATTCATACACCGTTGGCGGCGGAAACCACGCAAGGTTCAGCGTCTTGCTCAATACACTTCGACACTAACTATGGGGGAGCCCAGGTTCGAACTGGCAACCTTGCGGTTACCAGTTCGAACCTACCCCTGAGCCACCGCCGCCCCTACATTATTTGTTGTTTTGATGTGGGTGTTTGAACAGAACTTTGAAGATGAATATCCTTCAGAACAATAAAGATTATTATTAGCTTGGTGTGTGGCTTCTACCCCTTTAACGTTAGAGGTTGTGGTGACAGCAGCTCCAATGAGTCTCGCTTCAGTTCAAACATGTTGATGTCTCGGACAGAATGTTGCATTGAACATCCATCTGTGGTCGTTTCTGCATCATCGAGCACCACACATTATTTGAATGTCACATGCAGGCCTATTTTAGACTAAACTATACAGGATGGCAAAACATTTTAAAACAAAATAAACATGAGTTATTAAGACTTCAAGACACAGACCATAATAAACACAATTATAAACACACATTTGAGAACACCAAAAATGTAATTTAAGAGTAGAAAAACAGAGCAGAAAGGTTATTACGGCCCTACAAATTCTCCTCAACGGGACTCCTCCAGAGTCCAGATGATTGATTAGTTGATAATTCAAAGGTTATCTTAATAGTTTATGGCTCTACACGAAAGGGTCTCAGTATGTCCACTTTAACCACTTAGTTCTTAAAGCAGCAATGTTGCTGCGTCATAAATCGGACACTATGGTATTGGGCTTTTCATATTCATATTGGTAAATATGTATCATTAAATACATTCCTCGCCATCTTTCCAACAATGCGTAATCTCTGTAAAGCGCCTTGGATAAAGGCGCTATGTACGTAAATGCACCATTTACCATTCACAATTAAGCTGCGGAGCCGCGGAGAAAATTATTATTATGAGTATCGGTTTGGCGCATTTTTTTGCCTCTCCTCGGCGGGTTGCCCTATGCCACTGGTTCCCAAACGTTTTCATGTCAAGAACCCCCAAATTGAATTAAATCAGGGTGCCCAGCGATTTGCAGCTACGGAGCGCATTTCAAGGTGCACCAGGCGCCATCTTGAATATAGCTGAAGTATAGCTAGATGTAGCCAAAACACTTCCGAGGCGATCGACAACAACGGGAGCTATGATTAATTCTAACACGACTATAGCGACGAGACCGCAATGGGCCGTCAAAAACATAATCTTTGGTTAGAATTGGACGGATTGATTTAGATTAAGGCTGTCAAAGTTAACGCGTTAATCGTGCGTTAACTCAAAGTCCTTTTAACGGCGTTAATTTAATTAACGCGCGATTAACGCACGGTGAAGTTTGACAGAACGGTTGAGAGACGCATAGATGTGAATGCAGGCAGCTAGATTCCAATAGCCCCGCCTCTCTCTCATTCCCCCCCCACTCTCTCTACCATTCCCACTCAGTCCGGACTCCGGACCGTCAGTACTATAGGGCTGCGCACTGGGCAGTTGTCAGTTGAGCTGAATGCTTCCGTTGGGCTCGTTATTAATTCATTTGCTTCACAGTGTGTTAGATCAGAAGCTCTTTGAAGTGGGCATTGGGCAAAAGCAAAACTCTGGCAGTTTTGGTTGACAAACATAGTTAGTTAGTTGTGAAAGCTTGATGCTAATCATGCTACACAGACCATGCTAATGAGTGCTAAAGCTAATGTTGACTTGCAGGAGAGAGGGAGGGGCAGGGGCTCTCGTGTGTGTGTGTGTGTGTGAGTGTGAGTGAGTGGTTGAGTTTATAATTTTGTTTCCCTCTTCCATGGCATTTGCAATAAAGCAAGCATTCTCACATGTTGAGTATTTAAAACCACCAGTGGTCCCTGAGGGGATTCCAGGTGGCCCACAGCTAAATGATGGAGGGTTGGTAACCAAATGAATCCAAGTTATATATCTTTAACTTTTGAGAGTGTAAAATGAAACCAAGTGGGTCCATTTGGTTAAATTTTACACTCTCAAGAATTTAATAATTGTTAAACAAATGCATTACTTAAAGTTAATTTACAAGAAGTCTACACAATTAGAGTGTTGAACAAAGCTAGCGTATCGCGTCAGATTCAACACTTTCAGTAGAGGGTGTCAATCTCCAGGTTCATGTATTTGTTTTTTGCATTGAGATCCCCAAACGGCGATTTTAGGTCGCTTCATATAAGAACTGTGTTTGAAAAATAAACCGACCACCTCTGCGTTTCTGTCAGGGGAGTGGCTGTGCGTCGTTAATGATGTCCATTCATATTTGATACAGCCAGTTTCTAGAGAAAATGGAATTAATGTGACCGCAAAAGCCTTGAAACTACATATGAATGCAATGTCGCTGAGCATATACGTCACGCCCAGCTGTCAACATATTGCGTTCCTGAGATTCCTCGTTGACGTAAGCTCAGCTGGTGGTGACTCGACTCGTACTAACCACGATACATTATATATCAATAAAATAAAAATAAAAATAAACGTAATTAACGTTCAGTTTCTGTTGTGCGACGGGCTGCGGGCAGAAGCAGCCTACCCGGAAATGTAGTCTCTGGGTTGTTTGGCTCGTTTCTAACGCTTATTTTGTTACTCTTTGGGTATATTTGTACATTTCCACCTTCAGTCGATGCTTCATATCCATATGAGTGAAAAGGCCCGGGTGATCGGTTTATTTTTCAAACACAGTTCTTATATGAGGCGATCTAAAATCCCCCTATGGAGAGTACAATGCTTATAAAAACATACATGAACCATGGCGCTCACTGCCCTCTACTGGTAGTAGAGGGCAGTGACGTCAGGACTTCGGTGCTCTATACTGTATTATATTGGCTCAGTTTGGTCCTCCTCTGCTGGACGTGTTGTTTTTGGTCCAGGCTGTTCCACTTGCTTCACATAACGTGGCTCAAGTACTTTACCTAAGTACTGTACTTTACCTGTACTGTATACTTAACCCATTTAGGCCTGACGTCGAAATTTTAAAAATGTCTTCTAATTCCTGACAGTTTTCTGAAAAACCTCTGTTTCTAGGTCAGTGGTTCTCAAACATTTTCATGTCAAGGACCCCCAAGATTATATGTAATTGGCCGCCCGACACCCATCTGAAAATATGTTGTTACAGGGACCAAGCAAAGATTTGAGTTAAAAACGTTATTGGCTCTGAAAGAATATACATTCAAAGATTCGCACTACATTTTCACGACTTTTCAATAGCTAAAGTATAAAATAATGCTTAAAACACCAAAAGGGGTTCCCGCCCCAAAATGGGTTAAGTAGCCTACTACTTTTGAGGTACTTTTTCCACCACTGCGGCTCTCACAGCCCTGTCACATCCTCCTCTGCAACAATAATGCAAACAAACCTCTGCCAGGAAGTATAGTTCCTTGTTCCCTGCGTTTAGGCCCATAATATCCCCCAGCTTGGGAGTGGGGAAAGGGGTACCAGGTCGACTCGCCCCTTTTCAAAATCGCCCTCGCGAAAAGTGAAGACGGCTCGCCACAGAATTTCGAAAAGTGAAGACGGCTCGCCACAGAATTTCGAAAAGTGATGACGGCTCGCCCCGAGCCGTGGAGAGCCCGCCCCCATAGTGTGGACAGCTCGCCCCACAGCGTGGATATCTCGCCCCAACGCACGGATATCTCGCCCCGTGTTTATTTCATGTTTATTTTACCTTATTTCTCATATTAGAACATTGTTTGTCAAAGGAGAACATTTAGAACCAGTTAGAACCAGTTTGTTGTTGGTCAAATGAAAATTATGCATGGATAATGAATGGCTTACTCCCCTCCATTGTTCTGGAAATTCCATTCCAAGTACAGTACTTGAAATTCCAAGGTGTTCCTTTCCCTATTACTGAAATTAGTTGTTGTTGTACTACCATTATGTTAAACTTAAAGGGTGGAGGGGCTCGTTAGCACGCCCGACTCATACATATAGGCCTACTGTTATCATGTCTCACCTGCACCTGAACGACAGTCGTTGAGGTTACCTTTTTGCTGGACTTTGAAACTAACCCTATGGGACACTAGTTTTTGCTGCTAGTATTGAAGTAGCATTGTATATATATTTTTGTTCAACTTTTTTTTCTTCTAGTATTGAAGAAGCGTTGTATATATTTTTTTTGTTCAACTATTTTTTAAAGTGGCATCTGTATATATTATTTCTCTCAAATAAATGGTTACATTGCTACAGTTGATCTGTTGTTGTTGTTCTTGTTGTAGTAACGACCCAGCACACTCAAACAAAAGAGGATGATGACCCCCCTTGGGCCCCCTCCACTCTCACTATAACTAGACACATACACCCCCCCCCCTCTCTCTCTCTCTGTTTAAAAGTACAGGAAAAATCTCAAAGTACATGTACAAATATAGTACAGGTAAAAAATCTCTCTCTCTCTCTCTGTTTAAAAGTAGGCTACTATTGTGAATCAGTGGACCATGACAGCTTAAACACAACTCTTCTTTACTTTCAAAACTCAGAGTCAATAATAAGGCAAAGCAACATCATCACACATCATGTTGTATGTCAAGACTGAAGTAGGCGATCCCAGATAATCCCCCCAATCATCACAAACAACACAGGAATATGCAAGAGCGCAGCACAATCAAACAGCTGTCAGTGAGACATAACAGCTACATGTAAAAATCTCTCTCTCTCTTTGTTGGGGCGACTTCTCCAGACTTTTGGGGGCGAATTCTCCAGACTTTTGGGGGCGAATTCTCCGCACGTTGGGGCGACCGCTCTTCCCGTTGGGGCAACCGCTCTTCCCGTTGAGGCGACCGATCTTCGCCGCTTTGGGCGAGTTGGAAAAGGGGCGAGCCGTCTCGTATTCGGGAAAGGTTTCTTGTTCCAGTGGCAGCAAATTTAGATTTTAGTTTTAGTCATAGACAGTCTCTTCAATAGTTTTAATTTAGTTTAAGTCACATTTTAGTCACCTGGAATGTTTTAGTGTTAGTCTAGGTTTTAGTGGACTAAATATAAGATTGTAGTATTTTGGTGGGCCAAAGGCCTTGATGCCATCGTAATGATTGTTCTTACACTTGCTGAAAATGGAGGCATGGGAAGACCTCTGTTACTGAACAAACAATATATCAATTATTTACTAGAGCCATTTTAACAAAACATATCCCTTACAGCACCTTTACCATTTCACAAAGGAAGTTCTGTAGTTCTGCTGAAACTCATCAGAGTCAAAGAGGTGTAAAATGGTCTCAGTTCATCCATAATGTGATCATTAACAGGTGATCTGTCCAATTGATTGATTGATTGATTGAAATATGTATTAACAGTTTGCAGAATTACAGTACATTTCAAGCACAAACTCAATACAAAGGCTGTTAACTGTGAGTGGACCACCCAATTAAGCATTACACTTGTTTACAAGAGGGTCCACCATGTTCAATTCATCAAAACATTTAGAGACGTATAAATAGACACTTCTATATAGACAAAGAACAGAAACGGAATTCATCATAATGGAGGTAAAAAGGGAAAAGGAACATATACAGTGAGGGAAAAAAGGGGGGGTTGTCCTTGCGTTGGGTCCCCAAGTCGGCTCCGTGGCAATACCTTGAGTTGGCTGTGTGGCCGTGACCGTCTCTTGTGTTGTCCTTGCGTTGGGTCCCCAAGTCGGCTCCGTGGCCGTACCTTGAGTTGGCTGTGTGGCCGTGACCGTCTCTTGTGTTGTCCATGCGTTGGGTCCCCAAGTCGGCTCCGTGGCCGTACCTTGAGTTGGCTGTGTGGCCGTGACTGTCTCTTGTGTTGTCCTTGCGTTGGGTCCCCAAGTCGGCTCCGTGGCCGTACCTTGAGTTGGCTGTGTGGCCGTGACCGTCTCTTGTGTTGTCCTTGCGTTGGGTCCCCAAGTCGGCTCCGTGGCCGTACCTTGAGTTGGCTGTGTGGCCGTGACCGTCTCTTGTGTTGTCCTTGCGTTGGGTCCCCAAGTCGGCTCCGTGGCCATACCTTGAGTTGGCTGTGTGGCCGTGACCGTCTCTTGTGTTGTCCTTGCGTTGGGTCCCCAAGTCGGCTCCGTGGCCGTACCTTGAGTTGGCTGTGTGGCCGTGACCGTCTCTTGTGTTGTCCTTGCGTTGGGTCCCCAAGTCGGCTCCGTGGCCGTACCTTGAGTTGGCTGTGTGGCCGTGACCGTCTCTTGTGTTGTCCTTGCGTTGGGTCCCCAAGTCGGCTCCGTGGCCGTACCTTGAGTTGGCTGTGTGGCCTTGACCGTCTCTTGTGTTGTCCTTGCGTTGGGTCCCCAAGTCGGCTCCGTGGCCATACCTTGAGTTGGCTTTGTGGCCGTGACCGTCTCTTGTGTTGTCCTTGCGTTGGGTCCCCAAGTCGGCTCCGTGGCCATACCTTGAGTTGGCTGTGTGGCCATGACCGTCTCTTGTGTTGTCCTTGCGTTGGGTCCCCAAGTCGGCTCCGTGGCCATACCTTGAGTTGGCTGTGTGGCCGTGACCGTCTCTTGTGTTGTCCTTGCGTTGGGTCCCCAAGTCGGCTCCGTGGCCGTACCTTGAGTTGGCTGTGTGGCAATGCCAGACAACCAGTGACCATTAACCCGTGTAATCTCTGCATTTGGATGCATTGTCTATAGTGAATGAATCATCAGCTTCCATCATTTAATCTGTTTACATTTTAACCGGTGGGAAGAATGTGAGTTTTGTTCATTATTTAGCATTTGAAAAATCATTGAATAAAAGTGCAGTCACAACCCTATTGAAACTAATTCCTCATTCCCTCAGAGCAACACAACCTGAACAATGACTTAAAGACTTAAAGTTGTCCAGGTTTCCCAGGTTTATACACAAATACAGTTGTTGCTGTTATTGTGTCTCTGTTGTTAATAACAATGTACTCATGGGTATACGATATGATTATTATAAGGATAATTACTTATCCTGATTAATCCTGATCATTAATTAATAATACTTTACTTACCAGGTACTTAATAATACATATGTTTATGCACACATTACACAATGGGATTTCACTGTAAATATAGATAAGAATTCTTTCTTATCTTTCTTTCCAATTAGAACAATAGAACACAATGAGACTTTGACAATATACTAATTTGTTGTTAGGCCTTGACCAGTCCTGTACCGATCAAGTGGGGGTGTTGAGATATGATCTATATTGTGTGGGTATATATGAAACCCTTATTCTGAAGGACTGAGATGCTACCCGGAAATGCCTGTTAACTGTGTGTATAAAACTGCTCAATAAACACCTCGCTTCAGTAGTTGTGTTGACACTGAAGGAGTGGATGTTAGCTGCTGCCTACTCGTCTATTTATTTCATCCGTATATCCAATTAGCTATATAGGCTGTCTAGATTCTTCCTACACTGCAATGGTAGCTCTGCTAACAATGGTTTTCTCTTCAGACCAGCCCCAAAACACACTCGTCACCTAGAACCTTCGTTGACCACAACCCCACCACTGCATTCATTTGTTTACTTTGTATCATGGCGTCTGGGCGTCAGAGTGTGAGCAGTGAAGATGCCCAAGCACAGCAAGGTTATTTAATTGAACCACATAAAAGTTATAAAACACAGAACACAGAATCTAGTTCCCAGATTTCCATAGGTTTCTCTTACTATAAGGTACATCTACTAAGGTTGGTTTTCTGGTGTTGGCTAACATTTCAAATCCATCTTTTACACCTGTCAGAGGTGTCAAACATGTTCACCCTTCTTTCCTCCTCTGAGGGGGGATGATTGTAATTTACACCTGTATGAAGAGATGTCCAGTTGTCATGTTTTGCATTTCAATACTGGGTGTCTATGGGTGAAACTGCCCATAGACACCCAGTATTGAAATGCAAAACATGAAAAGGGCTCCTCTGAGGGGAGATGATTGTAATTTACACCTGTATGAAGAGATGTCCAGTTGTCATGTTTTGCATTTCAATACTGGGTGTCTATGGGTGAAACTGCCCATAGACACCCAGTATTGAAATGCAAAACATGAAAAGGGCTCCTCTGAGGGGAGATGATTGTAATTTACACCTGTATGAAGAGATGTCCAGTTGTCATGTTTTGCATTTCAATACTGGGTGTCTATGGGTGAAACTGCCCATAGACACCCAGTATTGAAATGCAAAACATGAAAAGGGCCATGCAGACAAGCAGGATAGAGGGGTGGAGCACATGCAGCAGTTGGTTGTGGTTGGTGGAGAGATGGTTCTATTGTTCTCCACTTTGGCCAATCAACCCAAGCAGTTTATGGTTCCAACTCGGCTCTCTAGTATAAGAAGAGTTTGTAGTTGTCAGTTCTCCACAACAACTCCAGTATACCAATCATTTGGTATATCCATCTGATTGTGGACTTCAGGTGAAGATGAGCACCACCAGGAACAATTCTGCTCAACAGGCGGGACCCAATGATCACCAAGACCTATGTAAGTTACTTAGTTACTGTGTCTATATGGGCATACATTATGTTATAAGGGTGTTTTTATCTAGTCAAATGTTTATTTTTAATATTGGCATTGATTTAAAAGAAAATCTGTTTTTTGTCTCTTTCTTAAAAAAGCACAACAATGCACTTGCAATTAATCAACAAATCAACATTTGTTTCATCACCCTGCTATTAATCTAGAATCAGCATGATTCTCCTATACATGTAATGTTACATCCTGTTGTAACAACCTTACTAAATTAATAAAATCACTAACCCTAGGACACCTTTGATTCATTGTAACAAATGTTAAAAGGAGACAAAAACATTCTGTTGTACATACATACATTTGTGGAGGGAGGGATAGCGAGGGAAATTGTAGAATCAAATGATAAATGGCTGGTAAATTGTTAGTTGTGTACATTAACTTCAAATTAGTACACACCTTTATGTTGTGGAAGTACCTCTAAACAATATTTCTGTTGTCTTTGTTTCCAGTGTTGCATCATCACTCTGGCTTCCCTGTTCTACCAGAGGGGAATGAACAAAGAAGCTTGGCTAAACAAAATTGCCACTGCTGCAATCAGTGTGGAAAACGCTTCCCTACAATGTCCAAACTTAAAACACACCAGAGAATTCACACTGGTGAGAAACCCTATGGATGTGATCAATGTGGACAACGCTTCTCTCAAATGCATCACCTTAAAACACACCAGAAAATTCACACCGGAGAGAAACCCTATGGATGTGATCAGTGTGGACAACACTTCTCTCGACTGGCACACCTAAAAGGTCACCATAGAATTCACACTGGAGAGAAGCCCTTTGGATGTGATCAGTGTGGACAACACTTCTCTCAAATGCATCACCTTAAAACACACCAGAAAATCCACACCGGAGAGAAACCCTATGGATGTGATCAGTGTGGACAACACTTCTCTCAAATGCATCACCTTAAAACACACCAGAAAATCCACACCGGAGAGAAACCCTATGGATGTGATCAGTGTGGACAACACTTCTCTCGACTGGACAGCCTTAAAAGCCACCAGAAAATTCACACTGGAGAGAAGCCCTTTGGATGTGATCAGTGTGGACAACACTTCTCTCAAATGCATCACCTTAAAACACACCAGAAAATCCACACCGGAGAGAAACCCTATGGATGTGATCAGTGTGGACAACACTTCTCTCGACTGGACAGCCTTAAAAGCCACCAGAAAATTCACACTGGAGAGAAACCCTATGGATGTGATCAGTGTGGACAACACTTCTCTGAGATGTCCAGCCTTAAAAGCCACCAGCGAATTCACACTGGAGAGAAACCCTATGGATGTGATCAGTGTGGACAACACTTCTCTCAAATGAATCACCTTAAAAGCCACCATAAAATTCACACTGGAGAGAAACCCTATGGATGTGATCAGTGTGGACAACACTTCTCTCACATGTCCAACCTTAAAAGACACAAGAAAATTCACACTGGAGAGAAACCATATGGATGTGATCAGTGTGGGAAACACTTCTCTCAAATGTCCAGCCTTAAAACCCACCAGAGAGTTCACACTGGAGAGAAACCCAAATAATTGTGATGTGTGTGGAAAAGCTTTTTAGTAATTCAAATAATTTTGACTTTCACAAGGTTGTACACACTGGATTTAAATTGTTGACTCTTGTGTGAGAATTGTACTAATTTGAACCATTGAAAATGTCCTGACCGCACACACATGAATCCACATTACGACCAAGTGTACCATGTTGATCCATATGGTATTTTTTTGTTTATGGCTAAACGAATTTTCTGGTGGCTTTTAAAGCTGGATATTTGAGAGAAGTGCTGTCCACACTGATCACACAAGGGATATGTTTTGTTAAAATGGCTCTAGTAAATGAGCATGCTGATTCTAGATTAATAGGATGGTGATGAAACAAATGTTTTCATGTATAGATGAATTGCAAGTAAACTGGACTGTTATTTTTAGTACTACTCCTCATTCACTGAGTCAATAGTTTCCAGATAAATGACTAGGAGAGAACAGTATAGGTGTAGCCAGTTAGACCAAATGTAGGCTACTGTCTTCTGCCATGTTACAGATTCCCCAGATTTGCTGTAGTTTACATTTAGACGATTTTAGTTGTATGTCATTACATTTTCTGATGAATTGAAAATGGAGGACCCTGATGTAAACCATTTTTTGTGTTTATTTTTCCCCGTATCAGGTTTTTTGTTTTGACCTGTACTTTTGTTGAACTGTACCCATTCTACAAACTGAATAAAGTGTTGAATCAATCGTTTGTTTGTCCTTTATAAAAATATAGAATACAATACATTGTTGTGTTACTCAACACTAAAACAAACTGCCTATAATGTTTAGTTATATGATGGATATTCAAAATGCTATTACGAAAGGTTGTTTTTTTCTTCCTGTTTTGTTCTTCTTAGTATAGGCATATAATTCAAATGTACAAGCTTGATCTATAGGCTATAGTGACACATTATGTTAAACAAATAAACTTTAAAAAAAATCCTCACAAAAGTCTGAAGTACATGTTAAAATCCCCCAAACATGTTTGACAGTGAAAAATCCATTTAAACATGTAGTCTTTGTTCAGTACCAGGAGTCTGCCCATCGCACAATCGCTTCGGTAAACAGAAATAAATGTACATGTGGGTTACAAATTCCATCCTAAAAGGAGAGAGAACCCTGCAAAGATGTATCAGCTTGTGTTTTAGTTCAATGTCTTCCAGTTTCCCTTCCAGTTTCACTTATATCCTGTATGTATCCTATATGAGTTATATGACTGGATATGGAGACATGGGAAGACTTCTGTTACTGAACAAACAATAATTATATCAATGATTACTAGAGCTATTTAACTACACATATCCCTTACAGCACCTTTAACATTTGACAAAGGATAATAATACGTTCCATGTGATAGACCTATCTCTGTAGTTCTGCTGAAACTCGGAGTGAAAGAGGTGTAAAATGGTCTCAGTTCATCCATAATTTGATCATTAACAGGTGATCTGTCCAATGCCAGACCACCATTAACACGTTTAATCTCTGCATTTGAATGCATTGTCTACACTCACGCAGGGGTGTCAAACTGGTGATCCGTGGGCCACATGCGGCCCAGGGAGAGGTCCAATGCGGCCCTCGACATGATTTTCAAAAAGGAAACAACGATGCTACTCCCCCTCCCCCACCTATACCCCGCTAACGGCCCTGCTGTAGACGGCTTTGTCTCTGCCCAGGTGTGGAATGTTGTCACTGACTGGCTCGTTAACAGTCTATTCAACTACTAGTTGAGTTGAATACTCTCCTCACACTCTGATGCAGAAAGACATGGAGAGGCTAACCATAGTTGTTACAGCTCAGTAGAGTTTCATGTCAAGTTTCAAGTGAGGAATATATAGTCTACTTCCACACGATAGTCAAAGCAAAGAGATGCAAAGTGTCAGATTTCATGATGGCTACACCATGTCAATTTGCCATTTTGGATATTTTTGATAAAATAATAATTTTGAACTAGTCAATTTTCGAATGTTTTTTTTGGGTATTTTGACATACAAAATGTCTTGTAGCCTACAACTGTAATACAAATAAAGTAAATTTATGTCAATAAACAGTCTAGAAAACAAAGCTAAGTGACAGCTGTGTAAGTCAACGCACGTGAGCTGCAACTGGTCATCAAGTCACCTTTCGCGCAATGTGGCCCTCGCCCCAAAATGAGTTTGACACCCCTGCATCAGCCATCATCATTTAGGCGATTTGCATTTTAATCTGGGGAAAGAATGTGGGGTTTGTTCATTATTTAGCATTTGAAAAAACATTGAATAAAAGTGCAGTCACAACCCTATTGAAACTAATCCCACACACCTGAGTGCTCCTCATTCCATCAGAGCAACAAACACAACCTGAACAATGACTTAAAGGGACACTTCACCCTTTTTGCTAAAAAATATATATAACAGCACATCATATACATCCCACATGGGCCTTTCCCCTGGTCTCAACCTTCTTCCAGGAGAAGGTATCTGGGTTGAATTCACACACATCACTGAAGGTCGAGTTCCAGATCCAGATATTATATATCTCTGTTGTCGAACAAGAAAGAAAATCACACTTGTGTGAAGTGAGGGGCGCCCACTGTATTTATATAAGCCACATGAAGTCTTACTTCATCATTTAGTGCCCTAAAAAAAGATGAATCATCACTTTACCCCAAATACAGTAGTGGAGTTTTTGACAATTATTTTCGTTTATTTATTATTTTTTGTTTGACTTTGTCATGATGATGACATGATGGAAACAACAGCTATCTCAAAAGTTGGAGTTATTGTAGGTGGTTTGACAGACAGCTTGAGGATCCAATGGAGTTAGGAGGTTTAGCCTCCTATGCCCAGCTTGTGTGTGTACCCCATAGCAATGATTTGATTGGCTGAGCAATGTGTGTACCTCATAGCGATGATTTTAAAGTTAAATGTCCTTGTAGATGTACTTATATCTACAAGCTCACAACACATTGCAGCGATCTACGATCTCAAGATCGTAGAGCTTGATCTCCCTAGATCTTAGAGCTTGTAGATCTGCTATATTCAGCATGCAACCAAGTGTAAAATGACTTATACTGGATCTCTTGTCCACTAGGCCCTTCCTAACGTGTTAGTCTAGCTTTTATTTGTTGACGAAATTGTCAATATATTTAGTCTTAGTTTTAGTCATCATAGGTTAGTTTTCATTTAGTTTCCATCTAGTTTTCACCAGTGAAAAAAGGTAGTCGACAGACATTTATCGTCTTAGTTTTAGTCGACGAAATCAACACTGCCTTGTTCTCTGCGTTTCGGCCCATGATATCCACCAGCTTGGGAGTGTGGAAAGGCAAGGTGGCCATAACCTGACTCCGCCAGATGGGGCAGCAGAGAGTACACTGGGTCTCTGCTGCCCCATCTGGCGGAGTCAGGTTAAGGTGGCCAGGCCTCAACAAGGCCCTCCCTCCCATGTGTTAGTTTCTCCATGCCATGTCTGAGGTCTCCATTTAATTTGGAGAAGGAAGAGCGCCACTATACTGTAGTGTACTGTACACTCCCTGCTCCACACTGTCAACACGCCGTTTGTTTCTGAGGCGAGATGCGGGATGAGATGTGCAGGGCGGTGGTGGCTGGACAAGTAGCTACAGTAATTTGTCTTTTAGCGAGCACGTGAAATATTGTTCTTTTGACTCCACATACATTTCTAGCCAAGAGCTCTTGGGACCCAAAAAATATTGTACGAGTTAAACGCATAACTAACGGTATAAGCCCTTATTTTGCAAGTATAGTGAGATATGCGCGCGCGTTGTGAGCTTGTAGATCTGCCTGTTATATCTGCTATTTTAACAATATATACTTTGGGGGAAAAACTTATGTTCTACAATTTGAACTTTTAAATACTTGAGTATTCAACTTGAGTATTATTGTCTCTGTTGAGTGGAGACCTCATTATGTCAAACTGTTCACAACACACTTTGAACTTGTAGATCTGCTAATTTTGATGCTTTTGAGCTTGTAGATCTGCTAATTTTGATGCTTTTGAGCTTGTAGATCTGCTAATTTTGATGCTTTTGAGCTTGTAGATCTGCTAATTGTGATGCTTTTTAGCTTGTAGATCTGCTAATTGTGATGCTTTTGAGCTTGTAGATCTGCTAATTTTGATGCTTTTGAGCTTGTAGATCTGCTAATTTTGATGCTTTTGAGCTTGTAGATCTGCTAATTTGGATGCTTTTGCGCTTGTAGTTCTGCTACTTTTGATGTTTTTGAGCTTGTAGATCTGCACATTCTTATGCTTTTGAGCTTGTAGATCTGCTAATTTTGATGCTTTTGAGCTTGTAGATCTGCTAATTGTGATGCTTTTGAGCTTGTAGATCTGCTAATTGTGATTTTTGATTGATTGATTGATTGAAAAATGTATTAACAGTTTGCAGAATTACAGTACATTTCAAGCACAAACTCAATACAAAGGCTGTTAACTGTGAGTGGACGACACAATTAAGCATTACACTTGTTTCCAATAGGGTCCACAATGTTCAATTCATCAAAATCATTTAGAGACGTACATATAGACACTTCTATATAGACAAAGGACAGAACAGGAATTCATCATAAAGGAGGTAAAAAGGGAAAAGAAACATATACAGTGAGGGGAAAAAAGGGGTGGGCGGTGGGGGGGGATTCACGTTCAGCTCCGTTCATTTGTTTGTTTTCCTTGGAGGAGCTGCGTTGGGTCCCCAAGTCGGCTCCGTGGCCGTACCTTGAGTTGGCTGTGTGGCCGTGACCATCTCTTGTGTTGTCCTTGTGTTGGGTCCCCAAGTCGGCTCAGTGGCCGATGCTTTTGAGCTTGTAGATCTGCTAATTTTGATGCTTTTGAGCTTGTAGATCTGCTAATTGTGATGCTTTTGAGCTTGTAGATCTGCTAATTTTATGCTTTTGAGCTTGTAGATCTGCTAATTTTATGCTTTTGAGCTTGTAGATCTGCTAATTTTGATGCTTTTGAGCTTGTAGATCTGCTAATTTTATGCTTTTGAGCTTGTAGATCTGCTAATTTTGATGCTTTTGAGCTTGTAGTTCTGCTACTTTTGATGTTTTTGAGCTTGTAGATCTGCTAATTTTGATGCGTTTGAGCTTGTAGAGTTTGAGCTTGTTTGATGTTTGATTATTTTGATTATTTATTTTTTGTTACTGCCGGAGAGGACCGTTTATCAGCGTTCCATTCCAAATGCTACCATTAAGGCGGAAAACCTTTTGATGTGCCAACTGAAATAAATCCACCCCCCGTCCCCGTCCCTCCCCAAATAAAAACAAATGCATTAAGACTCACTTGTTTTCTTTTTTTTAGTTCTTATCTTTAGTTTAGATTTTTCATTTTATTTTCTTCTTTCCTGCTGGCATTTCATCAGTCCACTTTGACAGAGTACTGACGTATCACAGCGGTCACTTTAAAGTTTATACAGTCTGGGATAAAAAAAAGAAAAAGAAAATCAATTGTTACGCCCATTCTACGCCTATAAACTAACGGTATGTGCCGTAGGTCAGTGGCTACAGCTATAGCGCTTGTCATATAAACATGCCTTATGATGATGAAGAAGGTGCTAACGGTTGCCCCAACCCCCCCAGAGCATGAGAAAGGAACATAACAAATGGACCAAAGACTAGACTCATTTATTTCGGCTGTGTTTTCACGGGGCGGCAGGTTGTCGACTCTGTCCCGCGTCTGCTCCAGACACAGGGAACGCACACAAAACAATGAGCTTTTTGAATATCGTTTGTTGTTCTTGGGCAGAAAAAAACCTCTTAATCTCAATGTTCTGTATACCTTTTTGTGTGTTATTTTTCATTTCTTTTTTGTACATTAAAGGACCACTTCACCACTTTTCAACATCTCAACATCATAATTGGTCCTCACTAATGTTCATGATAAAACACCACCATTTTTTTCCTACTCAGTCTGTGTCTCATGGGAGGGCTTTGGGCAGTTCGGACACCCGTCCACCAGTGACATCATCATTAGGCAGTTTTATTTTTAACAAGATTTGTTTTAAAATATATTTTGATTTGTATTATTGTGAGAACGATGGCTTCAACTTTTGCATTGCAACTTTTCAGGAAAAGAAAGCCTGCCGTTTCTATTAGCTTGGATTCACCATCGATGATGTCACTGGTGGACGGGTTTCTGAACTGCCCACAGCCTTCCTATGAGACACAGACTGAGTAGGAAAAAATAGTGGTATTTTATCAAGAACATTAGTTAGGACCAATTATAGGAAGAGAAGTTGAAAAGTGGTGAAGTGGTCCTTTAATACACTATACTTCAGCTCATACTGCAGCATCATGCAGGCACGTGCAGAGAGTGTTAGAGAGGCAGGGGCTGAAATCCCGTAAGAGGGCACTTTTGGACAAAAATAGCAGACCTACAAGCTCTCAACGCGTCGCACTGCGACGCGTTGAGAGCTTGTAGATCTGCTATTTTCGACATGGATTTCGAAACAAATTAGTTCAACGCAAAATGCTGTGCTGAAGTTCAGGAGACTTCGGGGAAAAAAAGCAATTCTCCTGAATGCTATGCCCTCCGGTATATGGCATGAAAAGGGGAGGAAGGCATTTGCATTTCTTTCACCATTAGTAAATGCTGCATTCGTGGTCTGGAGAGGGCAGTTGTTTTACAGACGGGTAAAAGGGCAGGGGCTGAAGCCCCCTTTGACGTCTGTGTCTGCACGTCGCTGGCGTCATGCGATGCGAGAGTGAGGTCCAGCCAACACACTAACTGGGGACTCCTGGATTAATCTCCACACTCTCCTATCTAGCATCAGGTTCTTGAGCTCTGCAGTGTTGGCTAAGCTGTCGCGCGGCACCGTGCGTCTACGTTTCATTGTTATTGTTTTTTACTTCACTTGAGTGTTTCCATCTTTTCATACATCCACTTCAATTAGAGGCAAATATTGTACTTATTATACCTACTACATGAAGAACCATCTAAGTCCATAGTAATTATCCATAATGTATACATTATGGAGAAGGGGTCAGGGCAGATAGGACTTTTCAGGGAGGGGTCAGAATAATTTATGGATTTAGATGGTTCTTCATCTCAACTCCTCAATTATTTGTCAGCTTTAGTTACTATAGTTCCTTTAGATATTGAAAAAGCTTATTTTATACTTTGGAGGGGAAAAAAAGGAGTCGCTGCTTCTTCGCCTGGAAAGCAGCCAGCTTAGGTGGTTAGGTGGCATCTGGTTAGGATGCCTCTCGGGCGTCTCCCTAGGGAGGTCCTCGACGCAAGTCCCACTGGGAGGAGACCCCGGGGGCAGACCAAGGCACAGATGGAGGAAACACCTCGACTCACTGGCCTTGGAAGTTAACGTCTCGGGATCCCCCAGAAGGAAGACACTAATGTTGCTCTGGAGAGGGAAGTCTGGAACACTCTGGTGGAGCTGTTGCCCCTGCGACCCGACTACGGATAAGCGGTTGAAGATGGATGGATGGATGAATTTGGATATAATTTTTTTTAAATACACAAATCATCTCTTAACTCATTGACCGTCCATTGACCTTGTTTCAGTAAGTGTCCGTTCCCTGCCAACGGTCCGTTCAGTGAGGTGCCTCATTCAAGGGGGCAAAATCATCTTGAACCGGAAGTTAGCGAAAGGCTAAGCGATTGATCGCGGACCATCCAGGGCATGCATTATGTAGCCCCGTCCTGCAGTGATGCTTTACTGATGAGCTGTGAATAAAGCTTTTTAATTGTAAATCTAAAACGCAATCTGGGAAAAGAATCTGAGATAAAAATCCATCCAATCATTGAAGCAGGTGGAGCCTTCCGGCTCTCGGCCTTTGTATCGATTGCCTGTATTGGCTGTAGAAATTACAACCCAAAGAGGGAACACGATATAAGACATACCAAGCCATCAACCCAGATCTATTTATTCACCCACTCTATACCAGCACCAGCAGTACACCTTACATTGAGGACTATTTGAGGATAACCTTTACACGGTTTTGGTTGTCCGCTCATAGACTGCGTGTGGAAATGGGAAGATGGAGCCACATACCACCTGAACAGCGGTTTTGCCAATGTGAGACTGGTATACAAAACGAACAGCACATACTGGTGTGTCCCCTCACACAAGATATCAGAGTGAAATATGGACATGAGGGTATTGATTTGAGCTCACTCTTTGTGGGCACTAACAGAGAGACTTTGCGTATGCTACATGCCTGCCTGTCACTTGTGGAGCAATAGAAAGCTCCTGTTGTAAAGGGATTCTGTATTGTGTATTGTATTCATGGGTTTTTTATTATTGTTTGGACCCAATGTTTTATACATTTGTGTCAATAAAGTAACTAACTAACTAACTAACTAGAGAATAGCGACCAAGCTTATTTCAGTATAAAACTAAACACTTGTTTAACTCCTTCTTGACAGTCAATGATCATCACAAACAACAATCAAAAGGTGATAACTAAGTTGCTGCGCTGTAAAATACAGACGCACATTTTGGACTGTGCTCAAATGATCTGTGGTTTATGAATCTGTGCCAGTGAGTCTTCTTTTTTGTTTATTTATTTTTTGACCGTCTTTCTTTTCTTTTTTGTTCCTTTTTGTTCCGACTAGTCATGGCTGCCAGTTCCCACCTGATGTTGTGTGGGAGTTCTGACTGGTCCAGATCGTACTGAATAAATGCTAGTTTGCATAACGTCTTCAGACTAGGACTTAAGTCCAAGATGTCCGTGTTTGATGGTCCAAGGAGGAAGACACAATCTCCCAGCATGCAACAGCAGATCACATACACCCCCCTGTCCTCAACCCTTTTCCAGGAGAAGGTCTCTGGACTGAATCTCCACATGTCATTGCGGTTAAAGTTATCATGGCTGCCGCATATGTACAGCTCTCCATTGTAGGTGAACGCTGAATGACCCCAGCGTTCTGCACAAGGGTCTCTGTGTCAAACATCCCATGGCCTCCGGAAACAAACATCTTTGTCCCGATGAAGGTGGTAGTGTGCTGCTAGTCTTCTGAAGCTAACTCAATCGAAATCGCCGTTATAATTTGCCGACTGACATTTCGTTTGGTTTTCGTTTCATTTTAAAGGACACGGTCATGACATAATATGACATCATTCAACATGTGACAATCGTGATGTCGTGTCTGGTGAAATTCATATTGATATGTGACTTTATCTTGCATATCTAACTATAAATGCACCATGTCTATGTACGTCTGTACGTCTGTAATCCACGTAACTCGAGAACCGTTTGCCCCACCGACTTCAAATTCGACACACGCGTTCCACTCCACCACGGGGAGTGCAGTGCCCGGTGTCGGAACCGCCCAAAAAGGCCTCTGCCCGCACTCGCCAGCAACCAGGACCATCCCTACTGTAGCTTTTCCCAGCTGGAAACAAGTAACAAGGGCGACGGAGGCACAACCGTAAAATGGAGCGTAAAGAACGCAAAGTCTATCTGCAAGCATCACAGAGAGAGAGGAAAGTGATGGGGGGGGGGGGGGGGGTACGGGGTCCGCAAATGGAAGAAAACACAGATAGGCGCCATGGCAACGATGGCCCTTAAAAGGGGGCACAAACAAACAGCGGGGGGGAGGCGAAACGGAGATGGGTGTGAAAGCCAAACGCCAATTAACTGATGTTCTCATGCTTGTCCCTCCGATGACAAAAGGGGCCTCAGATGACTCGTTCTATAAACTATAGTGGCTTTGTCTTTCGGTTTGCCATTGCTCATGCGAGAGGAGAGGAGAGGAGAGGAGAGGAGAGGAGAGGAGAGGAGAGGAGAGGAGAGGAGAGGAGGCTCCATTGAAATGTGTATTTCTCACCGTCTTGGCAGTGGAAGAGCGGGGCTGGCGGTTGGAGGCGGAAGAGGAGAGGTGTGGGGAGAAAAGAAAAGGTGTTAGATCCTCTCTCCAGCTGTGCGATGGAAGCCGTAATGGGAATATGCCGGGGGAGCAGAACCTCGGAATCCGCATGAATAACGAGGAGAGAGATCTGGAAGGCTCAGACGAGCGAAGGTACAGTATATGTACAGTATACAGTCGAACGCCATGCGAGGTCCAAAACCATATTGGAGCTGCTGCTGGCTCCTCTGTCTGTCTCTACTGAGACAGGGGTTCACGGTCACATTTAAACATGGATACGGGGCCAGTCGGGGCCCGGCTTTGACGTTAAACCCCCCGCCGATTTACACCCTGTTGGTTTCTTTCATTTCCTTTAATGAGAACATGATCTCATGCAAGCACTGTCCTTTCTTAGATAATCTCTCCGTGCGTGTGTGCGCTGTGCGTGCACGTGTGTTTGGGGGTTGAAAAAGAAGGGCTGCAGAATTGTGTCTAAAATCCTCAGTCACTGGAGGAGCTGTAGGAAGGTTTTGTGCATCTATATCGTGATGTGGTGTCTTTGAAGTGCAAACAGGACTGCATGTGGAAACAGAACTCCCCATTGCAGTTAGAATTGCAGACTGATGGGACACGGTGGCACAGTCGGTAGTGCTGTCGCCTCACAGCTAGAAGGTCCTGGGTTCGATTCCCGCTGGGGACGCTGTGGGCGCTGGGGGTGTGTTCTCTCCTCCCCCATACCCGAGGCGGGGTTGGTGAAAGGGCCTTTCTGTGTGGAGTTTGCATGTTATCCCCGTGTCCCCTAGGGGTAGGTAGGTACCCTCACAAAAAACATGGAGTAATCCTGGTCTCCAAACTACCTCCCCCTGGCCAGCCAGGGCGCCTGATGGAGGGGAAAGGAACTGGTTGGAATAACGTGTTCCTTCCACACGCTACGTCCGGCCGGGGAAACTCCCCCTGTCAGATACGTGAAAAGAAGCAGCCTGGACTCCTCATGCATAGAAGGAAGCATGAGGTCAGTCCACTGCCCCTGGGTGAAAAAATGGGTTGCAAAATCGTGTGATAAAAAAAAGAACTGCAGACTGACTAACTCACTCCCAATCGTCCACGGTAATCTGAAGTCTCACCAGACCTTATAGACTTTAGCACTCCACTTTAGCACTTGAACGAGCCTTGACGACCTTGCAGGCTTATTCAATTTTAGATATCATGTTATTTGACAGATACCAGGCTCATTGGTAGACCTGCAAAAATGGACCCTTTACATTAAAGTGGGTCCTCAGGCTGGACGCAAGTCCAGTGGTGTCGCAGAGTACTTTGATAATATTTAGAATTCATAAATACCACTTCAGTTTAACCACCGTCCTAAACCCTCTATACTTATTAGTAAGAACCTCCTCACCAACAATAGCCAATCTACAAGCTCACAACGCGTCACAACGTCACACGTTGTGAGCTTGTAGATCGGCTTTGTTTTGTTTGAAGTTATTTTCAATCTGTCATAATGAAAACTACTATTGTCTGAGAAGTTTTTCCTCGTGACACAAACTGATATATCTTAGCGGGAAAGATTTTCACATTTACGTAACGTATAAGGTTCTGACTGTAAAGTAACAATGCAATCCCAGGGGCTCCTTGTAAGTTATTCACAGGTGTGACCAGAGCAGCCAAAACAGCTTGAGAATCATTGCTCTAGAGGGGCTGGATATGGATGGACGGTGTGGGTCCTTGAAATGAAGATGTCTGGAGACCCAGTGAGCTCTCTCTGACTGAACTGATGAAAGGGGATGCTTAGCGTTGGTCTCAGGGTCTCCTGAGGTCCCCCCCACCACCACCACCACCGGCCCCATAGCTCCCCCCACGATCATCTGCTATTACTTCTCATTCATTCCTCGGCCCTCGGCAGCTATAGCTCCACTAGTGGCGCGCTTATATACCAGAGCTAGCCCCTCCCCTCCTCTCTTAATACAATACACACATGGTGATGACAAGCCGCCCCTGATGAACACAGCCCTGGAGAGGAGCTGATGATGGGGATCAGCGCCGGGGGAAAGTAACTAAGTGCGTTTCGTTGGCTGCCGTCGCCGGGGCGGAAAAAAACCTCTTATCTCCATATTCTAACTGTTGTTTTTTTCTCCTGTAAATTAGGCCTGACCTCAAAATTAAAAAAATATATATTCTAAATCCTCCAGTTTTCTGAAATAAATATTTTCACGATTTTTCAAAAATAGCGGACCTACAAGCTCGTAGCGCGCCACTCAGTGAGGCTGGAAAACAGAGCCTTGCTTTTTTTTGGACCCTGGTCTTGGAATGACCTACTATGACTCAAACTGGCTTCATGTGATTCCCCTAGTGAGCTTTAAAAGGATTTCCGTGGGCACACTTCCCAAACATTGCTCCTGCTTTGATGTATAGCAATTAGCAAATGTTGGTTCTCCTGCTTTTTAGTTTCTTAGCAAATTTCGTTGCTTAGTTTTGAGTTATCAGCCTTTAGTGGTTGCATTATTAGACCTTCCTGTTCTCCCTTTGAGCTTCTTCGGTATATAGTGGGTACTGTATTTTTGAGCGTTGCATGTTGGTCCTGTTATTGTCTTGTATTTATTGTTGCTGGCAGAGCTGTGTCACTTATTTTCTTCTATTTAACTGGCAAATTATACACGTTTGCCAGTTCACACTGTGTAAAAGAGACTTCAGTCTCAATGTGGTTTTTATACTGGTTGAATAAAGGTTAAATAAATAAATAAAAAATACACGAAAAGTCAGAATATGGAAGAGGTTTATGCACTTGTAACAGAGCATGTCTATATGTTGTGGTATGTCTACTTTTACGTGAGTAAAACAAAAATAATCTGATTACTTGCACCCACCCAACACTGCAGTGGATTAACCCCACCAGAGCCCCGTTAGGATAAATTATATACAGCTGCAGATTGTTTTGACCGTTCTCGTTTTCGGCCAATAGGACTCACATTTATGCGACGGCTGGAACCAGTGTTGTTTTTCGCAGCAAATTTCTATTTTAGTTTTCATCATTAGTCTCTTCAATAGTTTTCATTTAGTTTCAGTCACATTTTAGCCATCCGGAATGTCTTAGTGTTAGTCTGGCCTCTGTGCAGCGTGAAGACATACAAAATAATAATAGAGTTTATTGAATAATTGATGTTCCACTACAGGGTCTTTCATCCCCCTCGTGCACCACACCCCCATTATGGCAGCACCGCATGCATGGCTTAGTGTTCCACCGTGCGCACGCACGCACGCACGCACGCACGCACGCACGCACATACACGTTTGCATTTCTATACTTGTGAGCACATACGACATTCTGTATATAGGTCATTTCATGGTGAATTGTTCATGAATTTACATCTTTGGACCGTTTTGCATCGTCGTCTCGCCTCCTGTCCACTTGTTTGAGTGTTGAATGTTCTAATCCGACCACAATGGAAACAAGTCTTTGGCTTTTCGTGTGTGTGTGTGTGCGTGTGCGTGTGCGTGTGTGTGTGCGTGTGTGTGTCTCGTGCATATTTGGCCATCTTTTTTACTTTTTGTGCTGATTTACCTCTACAAATGTGTACAAAACTAATCAGTCAAATAATCAATCGATCGATCAATCAATCAATCAAAAACATCCCAAACCTCTAAACCCCAAGCTGAATATTATCCTAATCGTATAAGCCTGACTCCCCAAAGTCCTTCAACTGTAAAACAATCATTTATCTTGTGAGGAGCAGGAAAATGGTCTTATTTCTCAAATTCTATACTTGTGGAGTCGAGCCTCAAGTATAGACGCACGCACGCACGCACGCACGCACGCACGCACGCACGCACGCACGCACGCACGCACGCACGCACGCACGCACGCACGCACGCACGCACACACACACACACACACACACACAGCTCTCCAGAAGTGCAGCAGTTGAAACAAACGAGAGTGTCCGTGTGAGAGATGATCGTGCCGACATCTCTACGGCGCGCCACGCCAAGGGAAACATTCTGTGCATGCAGTCCGGCAGACGCTGGTGTGTGTGTGTGTGTCTGTATGTGTGTGTGTGTGTGTGTGTGTGTGTGTGTGTGTGTGTGTGTGTGTGTGTGTGTGTGTGTGTGTGTGTGTGTGTGTGTGTGTGTGAGTGTGTGTGTGTGTCTGCGTGTGAGTGCGTGCGGTGAACAAAGTGCTAATAGCGTTGAGGACACTTTGGCCTCCACGGACCGCCGCTGGGTTTTCCCAAAAGATAACAAC
>NW_027637515.1:0-45854 GCF_951216825.1 Electrona antarctica
CCACGTGCGTTAACTAGGCCTATCCAGTAACAACATATACCTTCCTCTAATCATTACCTATTACGGTTTTGGAGAGGAAGCCGTTTGAAGTTGAAAAATGCAATGCATACAGTGGCGATTGGACGTTAGGCCTTTTCAGCTCACTGTAAAGTATATTATTTCACCCAAACTATTGTCCCTGGGGGCTAAAGGTCGACATATTATGATAGTGCGATGAAAGATGATTATGTGACATGATTGTGGGGTCCGTAGCACCTTCAGAACTAAAGAAATAATCCATAAATATACTCTCATGTAACAATGTGGCATTCACACTAGAGGCCTGTCAGTAGGCCTCTTCAGCTCACTCTAACGTGAGCCACATTACTTTCCACAATACGTACAAATGCAAGCTTCTAGATTATGATTGTTGGGCATGAGGACTATCGCTGGCCCAATTCTGGGGGCCTGGGGTGGTCGTACGGCCGACCTGCGGCCAAAAAGAGATTGATCCAACTCCGTCATACAGTGGCGTTTGAACATCAGGTCGAGTCTCATTTTATTGCTCCTATTTCTCTCCTGTAACGCCGAGAGCTACCATATTCCACGTGCGTTAACTAGGCCTATCCAGTAACAACATATACCTTCCTCTAATCATTACCTATTACGGTTTTGGAGAGGAAGCCGTTTGAAGTTGAAAAATGCAATGCATACAGTGGCGATTGGACGTTAGGCCTTTTCAGCTCACTGTAAAGTATATTATTTCACCCAAACTATTGTCCCTGGGGGCTAAAGGTCGACATATTATGATAGTGCGATGAAAGATGATTATGTGACATGATTGTGGGGTCCGTAGCACCTTCAGAACTAAAGAAATAATCCATAAATATACTCTCATGTAACAATGTGGCATTCACACTAGAGGCCTGTCAGTAGGCCTCTTCAGCTCACTCTAACGTGAGCCACATTACTTTCCACAATACGTACAAATGCAAGCTTCTAGATTATGATTGTTGGGCATGAGGACTATCGCTGGCCCAATTCTGGGGGCCTGGGGTGGTCGTACGGCCGACCTGCGGCCAAAAAGAGATTGATCCAACTCCGTCATACAGTGGCGTTTGAACATCAGGTCGAGTCTCATTTTATTGCTCCTATTTCTCTCCTGTAACGCCGAGAGCTACCATATTCCACGTGCGTTAACTAGGCCTATCCAGTAACAACATATACCTTCCTCTAATCATTACCTATTACGGTTTTGGAGAGGAAGCCGTTTGAAGTTGAAAAATGCAATGCATACAGTGGCGATTGGACGTTAGGCCTTTTCAGCTCACTGTAAAGTATATTATTTCACCCAAACTATTGTCCCTGGGGGCTAAAGGTCGACATATTATGATAGTGCGATGAAAGATGATTATGTGACATGATTGTGGGGTCCGTAGCACCTTCAGAACTAAAGAAATAATCCATAAATATACTCTCATGTAACAATGTGGCATTCACACTAGAGGCCTGTCAGTAGGCCTCTTCAGCTCACTCTAACGTGAGCCACATTACTTTCCACAATACGTACAAATGCAAGCTTCTAGATTATGATTGTTGGGCATGAGGACTATCGCTGGCCCAATTCTGGGGGCCTGGGGTGGTCGTACGGCCGACCTGCGGCCAAAAAGAGATTGATCCAACTCCGTCATACAGTGGCGTTTGAACATCAGGTCGAGTCTCATTTTATTGCTCCTATTTCTCTCCTGTAACGCCGAGAGCTACCATATTCCACGTGCGTTAACTAGGCCTATCCAGTAACAACATATACCTTCCTCTAATCATTACCTATTACGGTTTTGGAGAGGAAGCCGTTTGAAGTTGAAAAATGCAATGCATACAGTGGCGATTGGACGTTAGGCCTTTTCAGCTCACTGTAAAGTATATTATTTCACCCAAACTATTGTCCCTGGGGGCTAAAGGTCGACATATTATGATAGTGCGATGAAAGATGATTATGTGACATGATTGTGGGGTCCGTAGCACCTTCAGAACTAAAGAAATAATCCATAAATATACTCTCATGTAACAATGTGGCATTCACACTAGAGGCCTGTCAGTAGGCCTCTTCAGCTCACTCTAACGTGAGCCACATTACTTTCCACAATACGTACAAATGCAAGCTTCTAGATTATGATTGTTGGGCATGAGGACTATCGCTGGCCCAATTCTGGGGGCCTGGGGTGGTCGTACGGCCGACCTGCGGCCAAAAAGAGATTGATCCAACTCCGTCATACAGTGGCGTTTGAACATCAGGTCGAGTCTCATTTTATTGCTCCTATTTCTCTCCTGTAACGCCGAGAGCTACCATATTCCACGTGCGTTAACTAGGCCTATCCAGTAACAACATATACCTTCCTCTAATCATTACCTATTACGGTTTTGGAGAGGAAGCCGTTTGAAGTTGAAAAATGCAATGCATACAGTGGCGATTGGACGTTAGGCCTTTTCAGCTCACTGTAAAGTATATTATTTCACCCAAACTATTGTCCCTGGGGGCTAAAGGTCGACATATTATGATAGTGCGATGAAAGATGATTATGTGACATGATTGTGGGGTCCGTAGCACCTTCAGAACTAAAGAAATAATCCATAAATATACTCTCATGTAACAATGTGGCATTCACACTAGAGGCCTGTCAGTAGGCCTCTTCAGCTCACTCTAACGTGAGCCACATTACTTTCCACAATACGTACAAATGCAAGCTTCTAGATTATGATTGTTGGGCATGAGGACTATCGCTGGCCCAATTCTGGGGGCCTGGGGTGGTCGTACGGCCGACCTGCGGCCAAAAAGAGATTGATCCAACTCCGTCATACAGTGGCGTTTGAACATCAGGTCGAGTCTCATTTTATTGCTCCTATTTCTCTCCTGTAACGCCGAGAGCTACCATATTCCACGTGCGTTAACTAGGCCTATCCAGTAACAACATATACCTTCCTCTAATCATTACCTATTACGGTTTTGGAGAGGAAGCCGTTTGAAGTTGAAAAATGCAATGCATACAGTGGCGATTGGACGTTAGGCCTTTTCAGCTCACTGTAAAGTATATTATTTCACCCAAACTATTGTCCCTGGGGGCTAAAGGTCGACATATTATGATAGTGCGATGAAAGATGATTATGTGACATGATTGTGGGGTCCGTAGCACCTTCAGAACTAAAGAAATAATCCATAAATATACTCTCATGTAACAATGTGGCATTCACACTAGAGGCCTGTCAGTAGGCCTCTTCAGCTCACTCTAACGTGAGCCACATTACTTTCCACAATACGTACAAATGCAAGCTTCTAGATTATGATTGTTGGGCATGAGGACTATCGCTGGCCCAATTCTGGGGGCCTGGGGTGGTCGTACGGCCGACCTGCGGCCAAAAAGAGATTGATCCAACTCCGTCATACAGTGGCGTTTGAACATCAGGTCGAGTCTCATTTTATTGCTCCTATTTCTCTCCTGTAACGCCGAGAGCTACCATATTCCACGTGCGTTAACTAGGCCTATCCAGTAACAACATATACCTTCCTCTAATCATTACCTATTACGGTTTTGGAGAGGAAGCCGTTTGAAGTTGAAAAATGCAATGCATACAGTGGCGATTGGACGTTAGGCCTTTTCAGCTCACTGTAAAGTATATTATTTCACCCAAACTATTGTCCCTGGGGGCTAAAGGTCGACATATTATGATAGTGCGATGAAAGATGATTATGTGACATGATTGTGGGGTCCGTAGCACCTTCAGAACTAAAGAAATAATCCATAAATATACTCTCATGTAACAATGTGGCATTCACACTAGAGGCCTGTCAGTAGGCCTCTTCAGCTCACTCTAACGTGAGCCACATTACTTTCCACAATACGTACAAATGCAAGCTTCTAGATTATGATTGTTGGGCATGAGGACTATCGCTGGCCCAATTCTGGGGGCCTGGGGTGGTCGTACGGCCGACCTGCGGCCAAAAAGAGATTGATCCAACTCCGTCATACAGTGGCGTTTGAACATCAGGTCGAGTCTCATTTTATTGCTCCTATTTCTCTCCTGTAACGCCGAGAGCTACCATATTCCACGTGCGTTAACTAGGCCTATCCAGTAACAACATATACCTTCCTCTAATCATTACCTATTACGGTTTTGGAGAGGAAGCCGTTTGAAGTTGAAAAATGCAATGCATACAGTGGCGATTGGACGTTAGGCCTTTTCAGCTCACTGTAAAGTATATTATTTCACCCAAACTATTGTCCCTGGGGGCTAAAGGTCGACATATTATGATAGTGCGATGAAAGATGATTATGTGACATGATTGTGGGGTCCGTAGCACCTTCAGAACTAAAGAAATAATCCATAAATATACTCTCATGTAACAATGTGGCATTCACACTAGAGGCCTGTCAGTAGGCCTCTTCAGCTCACTCTAACGTGAGCCACATTACTTTCCACAATACGTACAAATGCAAGCTTCTAGATTATGATTGTTGGGCATGAGGACTATCGCTGGCCCAATTCTGGGGGCCTGGGGTGGTCGTACGGCCGACCTGCGGCCAAAAAGAGATTGATCCAACTCCGTCATACAGTGGCGTTTGAACATCAGGTCGAGTCTCATTTTATTGCTCCTATTTCTCTCCTGTAACGCCGAGAGCTACCATATTCCACGTGCGTTAACTAGGCCTATCCAGTAACAACATATACCTTCCTCTAATCATTACCTATTACGGTTTTGGAGAGGAAGCCGTTTGAAGTTGAAAAATGCAATGCATACAGTGGCGATTGGACGTTAGGCCTTTTCAGCTCACTGTAAAGTATATTATTTCACCCAAACTATTGTCCCTGGGGGCTAAAGGTCGACATATTATGATAGTGCGATGAAAGATGATTATGTGACATGATTGTGGGGTCCGTAGCACCTTCAGAACTAAAGAAATAATCCATAAATATACTCTCATGTAACAATGTGGCATTCACACTAGAGGCCTGTCAGTAGGCCTCTTCAGCTCACTCTAACGTGAGCCACATTACTTTCCACAATACGTACAAATGCAAGCTTCTAGATTATGATTGTTGGGCATGAGGACTATCGCTGGCCCAATTCTGGGGGCCTGGGGTGGTCGTACGGCCGACCTGCGGCCAAAAAGAGATTGATCCAACTCCGTCATACAGTGGCGTTTGAACATCAGGTCGAGTCTCATTTTATTGCTCCTATTTCTCTCCTGTAACGCCGAGAGCTACCATATTCCACGTGCGTTAACTAGGCCTATCCAGTAACAACATATACCTTCCTCTAATCATTACCTATTACGGTTTTGGAGAGGAAGCCGTTTGAAGTTGAAAAATGCAATGCATACAGTGGCGATTGGACGTTAGGCCTTTTCAGCTCACTGTAAAGTATATTATTTCACCCAAACTATTGTCCCTGGGGGCTAAAGGTCGACATATTATGATAGTGCGATGAAAGATGATTATGTGACATGATTGTGGGGTCCGTAGCACCTTCAGAACTAAAGAAATAATCCATAAATATACTCTCATGTAACAATGTGGCATTCACACTAGAGGCCTGTCAGTAGGCCTCTTCAGCTCACTCTAACGTGAGCCACATTACTTTCCACAATACGTACAAATGCAAGCTTCTAGATTATGATTGTTGGGCATGAGGACTATCGCTGGCCCAATTCTGGGGGCCTGGGGTGGTCGTACGGCCGACCTGCGGCCAAAAAGAGATTGATCCAACTCCGTCATACAGTGGCGTTTGAACATCAGGTCGAGTCTCATTTTATTGCTCCTATTTCTCTCCTGTAACGCCGAGAGCTACCATATTCCACGTGCGTTAACTAGGCCTATCCAGTAACAACATATACCTTCCTCTAATCATTACCTATTACGGTTTTGGAGAGGAAGCCGTTTGAAGTTGAAAAATGCAATGCATACAGTGGCGATTGGACGTTAGGCCTTTTCAGCTCACTGTAAAGTATATTATTTCACCCAAACTATTGTCCCTGGGGGCTAAAGGTCGACATATTATGATAGTGCGATGAAAGATGATTATGTGACATGATTGTGGGGTCCGTAGCACCTTCAGAACTAAAGAAATAATCCATAAATATACTCTCATGTAACAATGTGGCATTCACACTAGAGGCCTGTCAGTAGGCCTCTTCAGCTCACTCTAACGTGAGCCACATTACTTTCCACAATACGTACAAATGCAAGCTTCTAGATTATGATTGTTGGGCATGAGGACTATCGCTGGCCCAATTCTGGGGGCCTGGGGTGGTCGTACGGCCGACCTGCGGCCAAAAAGAGATTGATCCAACTCCGTCATACAGTGGCGTTTGAACATCAGGTCGAGTCTCATTTTATTGCTCCTATTTCTCTCCTGTAACGCCGAGAGCTACCATATTCCACGTGCGTTAACTAGGCCTATCCAGTAACAACATATACCTTCCTCTAATCATTACCTATTACGGTTTTGGAGAGGAAGCCGTTTGAAGTTGAAAAATGCAATGCATACAGTGGCGATTGGACGTTAGGCCTTTTCAGCTCACTGTAAAGTATATTATTTCACCCAAACTATTGTCCCTGGGGGCTAAAGGTCGACATATTATGATAGTGCGATGAAAGATGATTATGTGACATGATTGTGGGGTCCGTAGCACCTTCAGAACTAAAGAAATAATCCATAAATATACTCTCATGTAACAATGTGGCATTCACACTAGAGGCCTGTCAGTAGGCCTCTTCAGCTCACTCTAACGTGAGCCACATTACTTTCCACAATACGTACAAATGCAAGCTTCTAGATTATGATTGTTGGGCATGAGGACTATCGCTGGCCCAATTCTGGGGGCCTGGGGTGGTCGTACGGCCGACCTGCGGCCAAAAAGAGATTGATCCAACTCCGTCATACAGTGGCGTTTGAACATCAGGTCGAGTCTCATTTTATTGCTCCTATTTCTCTCCTGTAACGCCGAGAGCTACCATATTCCACGTGCGTTAACTAGGCCTATCCAGTAACAACATATACCTTCCTCTAATCATTACCTATTACGGTTTTGGAGAGGAAGCCGTTTGAAGTTGAAAAATGCAATGCATACAGTGGCGATTGGACGTTAGGCCTTTTCAGCTCACTGTAAAGTATATTATTTCACCCAAACTATTGTCCCTGGGGGCTAAAGGTCGACATATTATGATAGTGCGATGAAAGATGATTATGTGACATGATTGTGGGGTCCGTAGCACCTTCAGAACTAAAGAAATAATCCATAAATATACTCTCATGTAACAATGTGGCATTCACACTAGAGGCCTGTCAGTAGGCCTCTTCAGCTCACTCTAACGTGAGCCACATTACTTTCCACAATACGTACAAATGCAAGCTTCTAGATTATGATTGTTGGGCATGAGGACTATCGCTGGCCCAATTCTGGGGGCCTGGGGTGGTCGTACGGCCGACCTGCGGCCAAAAAGAGATTGATCCAACTCCGTCATACAGTGGCGTTTGAACATCAGGTCGAGTCTCATTTTATTGCTCCTATTTCTCTCCTGTAACGCCGAGAGCTACCATATTCCACGTGCGTTAACTAGGCCTATCCAGTAACAACATATACCTTCCTCTAATCATTACCTATTACGGTTTTGGAGAGGAAGCCGTTTGAAGTTGAAAAATGCAATGCATACAGTGGCGATTGGACGTTAGGCCTTTTCAGCTCACTGTAAAGTATATTATTTCACCCAAACTATTGTCCCTGGGGGCTAAAGGTCGACATATTATGATAGTGCGATGAAAGATGATTATGTGACATGATTGTGGGGTCCGTAGCACCTTCAGAACTAAAGAAATAATCCATAAATATACTCTCATGTAACAATGTGGCATTCACACTAGAGGCCTGTCAGTAGGCCTCTTCAGCTCACTCTAACGTGAGCCACATTACTTTCCACAATACGTACAAATGCAAGCTTCTAGATTATGATTGTTGGGCATGAGGACTATCGCTGGCCCAATTCTGGGGGCCTGGGGTGGTCGTACGGCCGACCTGCGGCCAAAAAGAGATTGATCCAACTCCGTCATACAGTGGCGTTTGAACATCAGGTCGAGTCTCATTTTATTGCTCCTATTTCTCTCCTGTAACGCCGAGAGCTACCATATTCCACGTGCGTTAACTAGGCCTATCCAGTAACAACATATACCTTCCTCTAATCATTACCTATTACGGTTTTGGAGAGGAAGCCGTTTGAAGTTGAAAAATGCAATGCATACAGTGGCGATTGGACGTTAGGCCTTTTCAGCTCACTGTAAAGTATATTATTTCACCCAAACTATTGTCCCTGGGGGCTAAAGGTCGACATATTATGATAGTGCGATGAAAGATGATTATGTGACATGATTGTGGGGTCCGTAGCACCTTCAGAACTAAAGAAATAATCCATAAATATACTCTCATGTAACAATGTGGCATTCACACTAGAGGCCTGTCAGTAGGCCTCTTCAGCTCACTCTAACGTGAGCCACATTACTTTCCACAATACGTACAAATGCAAGCTTCTAGATTATGATTGTTGGGCATGAGGACTATCGCTGGCCCAATTCTGGGGGCCTGGGGTGGTCGTACGGCCGACCTGCGGCCAAAAAGAGATTGATCCAACTCCGTCATACAGTGGCGTTTGAACATCAGGTCGAGTCTCATTTTATTGCTCCTATTTCTCTCCTGTAACGCCGAGAGCTACCATATTCCACGTGCGTTAACTAGGCCTATCCAGTAACAACATATACCTTCCTCTAATCATTACCTATTACGGTTTTGGAGAGGAAGCCGTTTGAAGTTGAAAAATGCAATGCATACAGTGGCGATTGGACGTTAGGCCTTTTCAGCTCACTGTAAAGTATATTATTTCACCCAAACTATTGTCCCTGGGGGCTAAAGGTCGACATATTATGATAGTGCGATGAAAGATGATTATGTGACATGATTGTGGGGTCCGTAGCACCTTCAGAACTAAAGAAATAATCCATAAATATACTCTCATGTAACAATGTGGCATTCACACTAGAGGCCTGTCAGTAGGCCTCTTCAGCTCACTCTAACGTGAGCCACATTACTTTCCACAATACGTACAAATGCAAGCTTCTAGATTATGATTGTTGGGCATGAGGACTATCGCTGGCCCAATTCTGGGGGCCTGGGGTGGTCGTACGGCCGACCTGCGGCCAAAAAGAGATTGATCCAACTCCGTCATACAGTGGCGTTTGAACATCAGGTCGAGTCTCATTTTATTGCTCCTATTTCTCTCCTGTAACGCCGAGAGCTACCATATTCCACGTGCGTTAACTAGGCCTATCCAGTAACAACATATACCTTCCTCTAATCATTACCTATTACGGTTTTGGAGAGGAAGCCGTTTGAAGTTGAAAAATGCAATGCATACAGTGGCGATTGGACGTTAGGCCTTTTCAGCTCACTGTAAAGTATATTATTTCACCCAAACTATTGTCCCTGGGGGCTAAAGGTCGACATATTATGATAGTGCGATGAAAGATGATTATGTGACATGATTGTGGGGTCCGTAGCACCTTCAGAACTAAAGAAATAATCCATAAATATACTCTCATGTAACAATGTGGCATTCACACTAGAGGCCTGTCAGTAGGCCTCTTCAGCTCACTCTAACGTGAGCCACATTACTTTCCACAATACGTACAAATGCAAGCTTCTAGATTATGATTGTTGGGCATGAGGACTATCGCTGGCCCAATTCTGGGGGCCTGGGGTGGTCGTACGGCCGACCTGCGGCCAAAAAGAGATTGATCCAACTCCGTCATACAGTGGCGTTTGAACATCAGGTCGAGTCTCATTTTATTGCTCCTATTTCTCTCCTGTAACGCCGAGAGCTACCATATTCCACGTGCGTTAACTAGGCCTATCCAGTAACAACATATACCTTCCTCTAATCATTACCTATTACGGTTTTGGAGAGGAAGCCGTTTGAAGTTGAAAAATGCAATGCATACAGTGGCGATTGGACGTTAGGCCTTTTCAGCTCACTGTAAAGTATATTATTTCACCCAAACTATTGTCCCTGGGGGCTAAAGGTCGACATATTATGATAGTGCGATGAAAGATGATTATGTGACATGATTGTGGGGTCCGTAGCACCTTCAGAACTAAAGAAATAATCCATAAATATACTCTCATGTAACAATGTGGCATTCACACTAGAGGCCTGTCAGTAGGCCTCTTCAGCTCACTCTAACGTGAGCCACATTACTTTCCACAATACGTACAAATGCAAGCTTCTAGATTATGATTGTTGGGCATGAGGACTATCGCTGGCCCAATTCTGGGGGCCTGGGGTGGTCGTACGGCCGACCTGCGGCCAAAAAGAGATTGATCCAACTCCGTCATACAGTGGCGTTTGAACATCAGGTCGAGTCTCATTTTATTGCTCCTATTTCTCTCCTGTAACGCCGAGAGCTACCATATTCCACGTGCGTTAACTAGGCCTATCCAGTAACAACATATACCTTCCTCTAATCATTACCTATTACGGTTTTGGAGAGGAAGCCGTTTGAAGTTGAAAAATGCAATGCATACAGTGGCGATTGGACGTTAGGCCTTTTCAGCTCACTGTAAAGTATATTATTTCACCCAAACTATTGTCCCTGGGGGCTAAAGGTCGACATATTATGATAGTGCGATGAAAGATGATTATGTGACATGATTGTGGGGTCCGTAGCACCTTCAGAACTAAAGAAATAATCCATAAATATACTCTCATGTAACAATGTGGCATTCACACTAGAGGCCTGTCAGTAGGCCTCTTCAGCTCACTCTAACGTGAGCCACATTACTTTCCACAATACGTACAAATGCAAGCTTCTAGATTATGATTGTTGGGCATGAGGACTATCGCTGGCCCAATTCTGGGGGCCTGGGGTGGTCGTACGGCCGACCTGCGGCCAAAAAGAGATTGATCCAACTCCGTCATACAGTGGCGTTTGAACATCAGGTCGAGTCTCATTTTATTGCTCCTATTTCTCTCCTGTAACGCCGAGAGCTACCATATTCCACGTGCGTTAACTAGGCCTATCCAGTAACAACATATACCTTCCTCTAATCATTACCTATTACGGTTTTGGAGAGGAAGCCGTTTGAAGTTGAAAAATGCAATGCATACAGTGGCGATTGGACGTTAGGCCTTTTCAGCTCACTGTAAAGTATATTATTTCACCCAAACTATTGTCCCTGGGGGCTAAAGGTCGACATATTATGATAGTGCGATGAAAGATGATTATGTGACATGATTGTGGGGTCCGTAGCACCTTCAGAACTAAAGAAATAATCCATAAATATACTCTCATGTAACAATGTGGCATTCACACTAGAGGCCTGTCAGTAGGCCTCTTCAGCTCACTCTAACGTGAGCCACATTACTTTCCACAATACGTACAAATGCAAGCTTCTAGATTATGATTGTTGGGCATGAGGACTATCGCTGGCCCAATTCTGGGGGCCTGGGGTGGTCGTACGGCCGACCTGCGGCCAAAAAGAGATTGATCCAACTCCGTCATACAGTGGCGTTTGAACATCAGGTCGAGTCTCATTTTATTGCTCCTATTTCTCTCCTGTAACGCCGAGAGCTACCATATTCCACGTGCGTTAACTAGGCCTATCCAGTAACAACATATACCTTCCTCTAATCATTACCTATTACGGTTTTGGAGAGGAAGCCGTTTGAAGTTGAAAAATGCAATGCATACAGTGGCGATTGGACGTTAGGCCTTTTCAGCTCACTGTAAAGTATATTATTTCACCCAAACTATTGTCCCTGGGGGCTAAAGGTCGACATATTATGATAGTGCGATGAAAGATGATTATGTGACATGATTGTGGGGTCCGTAGCACCTTCAGAACTAAAGAAATAATCCATAAATATACTCTCATGTAACAATGTGGCATTCACACTAGAGGCCTGTCAGTAGGCCTCTTCAGCTCACTCTAACGTGAGCCACATTACTTTCCACAATACGTACAAATGCAAGCTTCTAGATTATGATTGTTGGGCATGAGGACTATCGCTGGCCCAATTCTGGGGGCCTGGGGTGGTCGTACGGCCGACCTGCGGCCAAAAAGAGATTGATCCAACTCCGTCATACAGTGGCGTTTGAACATCAGGTCGAGTCTCATTTTATTGCTCCTATTTCTCTCCTGTAACGCCGAGAGCTACCATATTCCACGTGCGTTAACTAGGCCTATCCAGTAACAACATATACCTTCCTCTAATCATTACCTATTACGGTTTTGGAGAGGAAGCCGTTTGAAGTTGAAAAATGCAATGCAT
The DNA here is from genome assembly GCF_951216825.1 of Electrona antarctica. Lineage (NCBI taxonomy): Eukaryota > Metazoa > Chordata > Actinopteri > Myctophiformes > Myctophidae > Electrona > Electrona antarctica. The sequence continues at coordinate 12,352 of NW_027637515.1, forward strand.
ACAGTGGCGATTGGACGTTAGGCCTTTTCAGCTCACTGTAAAGTATATTATTTCACCCAAACTATTGTCCCTGGGGGCTAAAGGTCGACATATTATGATAGTGCGATGAAAGATGATTATGTGACATGATTGTGGGGTCCGTAGCACCTTCAGAACTAAAGAAATAATCCATAAATATACTCTCATGTAACAATGTGGCATTCACACTAGAGGCCTGTCAGTAGGCCTCTTCAGCTCACTCTAACGTGAGCCACATTACTTTCCACAATACGTATGTCGGATATTTCAGGACTGCACACACACGCACGCACGCACGCACTCACACACACACACACTCGTACACACACACACACACACACACACACACACACACACACACACACACACACACACACACACACACACACACACACACCGGTTATATGAGAACGCTGAGAACGCTGCAAGAGGCCCGGCCAAGAGGCCCGGCCGCCCGGGATCTCGGGTCCAGAGACTCCAGAGGTCCAGAGGTCCAGCAGACATAAGTTAAACCAGCTGCACATACATTCAACATACAATGATCTCACGCGCGGACTTCACACACACACAGCTCACACACACCTCACACACACGCACGCACTCACTCACTCACTCACTCACTCACTCACTCACTCACTCACTCGGGCACACACACACACACACACATACACACATACACACAGCCACACACACATACACACATACACACACACACATACACACATACATTGAGCAGACGTGCGTGTACACAGACACTAATGTCTTAGGCCAGTATAAAACTGGACGGACAGGGGACGAACCGGACCTTCTTTTCCCGCTGATCCTGCTGCTGTAACTGATCCTGACTTCTCCTTACCCTTTCCCCATTCCCTCTCCCAAAACCCCATTCTTTCCCCCTTTTCGTCCTTTAACCATGTTCAATTCTATATTATAATAAAGGTACCAATGTTAAACCTTGCTGGACTGTCTGACTTGCATCATTCTATCCCAACGGAAGCATCCTGGCATCATTGACCATATACGACATTTGGCGACCACGAAGGGTGTGCAAAGCCGACCTAACCAGACCTTCATAAACTACAGTCTCTGCTACAGCAAGGTGAGATGAGAATTATTTATTTGCAGTTCACACACGTTGCTGTAGTATGCTGGGTTTGGGGGTCGCACCGGGGGAAGCTGCACATAAAGAACAGACGTGCATGGTCTGGTGGGATGCGACCGTTGGGGGGAATGGGCTGTTTGAACAGCCATGCAATGCCAAGCAAACGTCACATTAACCACCTGTAATCCTTATACAGTTGTATCATACCCCCCATGCCCCCTTTATGTATTTTTTTTGTTTTGTTTTATTTTGTTTATTTTTCGTTGCGGACGCAACGTGTTGTGAGCTTGTCGATCAGCTATTTTCAGCACGTGGAAATATGCAGGCTGTGAGAACTGAGACCCTTCACAGTGAAAGCATGCAGCTTTCACAAGTTGAACCATAATAAAGACAAGGAAAAGGATTAAGAATTAGGTGGCATTTCACATTGCATATGAGATATTTTTTTCTCTCCAAAATGTATTAAAAAAAAAAAAAATATATATATATATATATATATATATATATATATATATATATATGTATAATAAGGAATTAATTTGGATAATGGTAATGGAGATATTGTAAAAGTTGTCACTTTATTAATCCCCCAAGTTTTTTTTTATTCAATAAAGTCTGAAATAAATGAACTTTCCCAACACTGTATGTGTAATGTATGTAGGTATGTATAGGTATATGTATATGTATATATATATATATGTGTATGTTTGCGCACGCATGCATGCACATGTGTATGTATGTGTGTATAGATAGGCCTATACACCGTATATCTAGGTGTGCCCTGAGATTTTTAGGCTATGACAAGTGTGCCCTGAAAAAAAAAAAAAAAAAAAAAGGAGAAAAAAGTTGGGAAACACTGGTCTAAGGAGTACGCTGAGGCTGTTGCATTACAGTCAAAGTGTGTCCACACTTTCGCGTTGTGAGCTGTGAGTTGACGCACCGGTCGCTCCCTTTGGAGGGCGGAACACGCAGTCCGCGCGTTGGACTCGCGTTCCGCTGATGCGAGTACACGCTTTGGTGTGCTCACACCTTGATGTGGCTGGTCGTTATTTAATGTTAAGCGTTGCTAGCCGTTGACAGCTGGCGTTGCGAACTTGCGATAGAACTATCATTATTTGGAAAACGGTGCCGAGACATCCATTGTTAAAGCATCGGTTGTATACCTTGGTTTCTGGTCGATTGGGCGCTGGCCGGAATTAAACTTTGCGTGGTTTCTAGCGCCGGTGAAGTACTTTGAAAATGATAATAACACAACATAATAACCAACAACACGGCTGGTGGCTGTGTTGGACCGCGGCTCGATGTGACGCAGACACACGGGACTCTGTATTCAACTGGTGTATTTCAGGCTTATGCCATTTTGTTGCATTGATTGCCACCTTCACTTGAAACTAACGCTAACTGTTGTTATTAACCGCAAGTGGTGTGGGTGCTTAGGGACAGTTTTGAATGGTTTCCTACATTTTAACCTGTCACTAATCGGTGGATGTTGCCGGCACATTTTAATCTGTCGCTAATCAATGTATGTTTTTAATCTTGTCACTGCTCAGTGGATGGTTGAGGGCAGTTTTGCGTTGTTTTACACATTTTGACCTGACACTAATCAGTGCTGTTGTTTATATTTCTGAATGATTTGTGCTGGCTTTGTGCATGGTTTGGCGTTTCTTTTGGGCGGTGCAGTCACTTCCAGTGGGCTGTATCATGTTCCACACACGGTGGTAGGGATTTTAATGTCCTTTGTGGGTGCATTGCTCTATATACGGGTAAGTTCCCTTACTGGCCCCTTTGATGTACTTGTGATCTGACACCTATACAGACTGTGAATTGTTCACTTTATTGCCCACTTGTGTTCTGGAAACTTTGTTTCTTCAGATCAGAAGGCAAATATTATGATTTAATTGGGGATACATCGGTCGCCTAATTATGTCAAGTTAAAGAACGTCAATCGCTTTAGCTGCCATTAAATTCTTGTCGTTTATGTTGTTATTTATTCTGGGTTCTGGGACCGTTGTATTCTCCAGTACGTACAGGCAAAGAATATGATTGGATTAGGTACACGTCTATCGCCTGTTTTGGTCAGTTGAAGAACGTCAATTGCTTTAACGCCCCTTAAGTTGAACTTTAATACTGACATGTTGTTGATCCATGAGAAAATACGGCAAATGTTAAGATTTCTTTGGGTACACGTCAATAGCCTGATCGAATCAGGCCGGAGTACACGTCAATAGCTCCGGTCGAATCTAAAAGTGTTGGTATTAAAAGTTACGGGATCCTGCCAGATAATCTTTCGCGTGCCTGATCAGCCCGGGGGAAGGCAGGCGGGGAGCGGGGTCAGATATACTCTGGGAGTGGGTCCCTCGTAGGAACGGGGTAGGAAATACTCTCAGGGTGAGTCCCTCGTTATCTTGAAAAAAGTTCCAGTTATAGTGTGTTGAGACGCTTGGTTAAGTGTATAGGTATACCGGTATTGATTGCGTTCGGAATGAATCGCGCAGTCAAGTGTATTTACAGGCGCTCAGTCCTCAGTGTGACGTCTAAGTTTATTGAGTGGAAGCACTCATAGTTTGAAATGAGGTGGTGGGGTAACCGAAGAGGTCACCCGAAATGATTCAATAATTGTAGCTTTATTGAAACAATTGATGTGGCTGTAGTCAGTCGGACGAGAGTGCTCCTCTCACTACGCGTCAGTGGTAATTCGTCTTGGAATTAATGAAGCTAATTATTCTTTTCTCGTGGAAAATTTAGTTTGCAATAATGGCATAATGATGGTTCCATGGTTCTGTGTTGTTTGTTTGTCTGTCTGTTGCGTACGTTGGGTAGGCTGTCTGTGTTTTACTGTCAGCTGAGGAGAGAGTGTGAGAGAGTGGTGTGATTTACACTTTTCACCTTGGCATTTAGTTTTGGTGTGTTGGAATTATAAGATACTCTATTATAGATATTTTTCTGTGTCACATGTGGAGTTAAAGTAATCTTTGATGAAATAGTAGCCTAGATAGTTAAATCTATTAACTACATTATATGAATTTTATATACTGTGGGGCTAAAGTAATCTTGATGAAAGAGTAACTAAAAAAATACCTCATGTGATCGGTTGAGTATCTGGATTAGGTGTTTTGTCTGTGAGTGGCACCGAGGTGTGTGCCCGAGGAGGATGATGATGTATTGGTTGGACAATGAGTTAACTAATTGTCTAACATTAGACGGATTCAAGGTGTGATATTGGATTAATAATAGCACGCTTGATGCTAATATTATTGGGGATTTTTGTATAAATAGTGGGTGGAAGTTTGCTCTCTATCTTCTGCCTGCTCTCCCCTGCCTGTGTCATGCGGGTGGGGGGGAAGGGGCGCACAAGCCAGGGGTTTGTTTATTTTGGAGGGAGGGTATTTTTACTCGAGTGCTGACTGATAATTACTCAAGTACTCTCATCTCTCATTCCTGTGTGTGGAGGGGCAAAGGGGCCCACGCCGGCTCACATTGCTTCTGCTGTGAGCGAAGGCCATGCTATTTTGTGTTTAGGTTGAAAATTAGGTCAATGACTGTAAAACATGGTCATGTTTTAGGGGGGAGGTAATGAGAAGAAAATAATATGGACTTTGGGCACCAATTTGCAGGGGATATGAATAAAAGTATTTTTACTGGAATAGTCGAGGATAAATTTCACAAGTCTACACTTGTGCTGATTAATAGATATGCACCACATTTAGTGGTCTGGTTCATATGAGCCACACTTCGTGCTGAATGGATGGTTTGATATTACGTTTTGAACTGTCAGATGAGGAGTGTTAATGATAGGTAATAATTGATTGGTGATAACATTGGCCATTTGGATAACATTTGGTTGATAAATGACATTGTGGATAATTAGCTCTATGCTGTGATTTGACACATTGAAATACCTTGTTAGGTTCATTGCATTTAGTGCAGATGTGTGTTCAATGCAATTCCTTGTTGAGGTTTCTCGGTGCCATACACTGCGAATTACACTTGATTGATTAGTGTATAGTATATTTTAGTTGTGTTGGGTCATCTCGGAGGGCCTGCACATTACGTTGTGCATGTCCAAACACAGCTTGACTGAATGCAGATAATTCAGATACACAGTAACATACGGTCCACAGTTTTGTAGCAGAAAGGACCTTCGTCCAACCACAGTAGGGATCTTTAGGATTTAGATATACTTAAGGCAATAAGTGGATATAATACTGGGCCACATACCTTAAGTAAGAAGGGCACCTAAACTTAATACATTCACAAATGAAGAGAAACAAATGTAGTTTGAAATGTGCAGCCTTGTTTTAGGCTGCAACCACTTAAGTGAGTTGTACATGATAAGGTGCGAGTCCCATATGGACATCTTAAAACAAAGTTATAAGACATTAAGAGGCTTAATATGACAGTTTGTGGTGTTCTGATGCACCTGCATAAGCTATAATAGGAAGTAACATTTAAGAGATGATTCTTTTTCTAATATCAAAGGTAGAGCAATTAATAGAATAATAGAGCAATGGGCTCTATATAGTTATATATATGTGATTTGGAGTTGAAGCCAAACTCCACCAGAACTGTGTAATCCGAGAGGGTTTGCACCCCCCCCCCCCCCCCCCCCTACCTCTCTCTCTCTGTCCCTTGTAGCCCAATCGCCCCCACCCTTTCTCTCTCTCTCTCTCTCTCTCTCTCTCTCTCTCTCTCTCTCTCTCTCTCTCTCTCTCTCTCTCTCTCTCTCGGCATGAGGAGTCGTGCGTTTACAATGCCAAATCATTCATCATTTTTAGTGGTCACCCAAATTAACTGTGATTATTTAAGACAGATAATTAATGGCATGCATTACCATCAAATACAATGTCCAAAGGGCATACATTGGTTGGGGTTTGAATGACAACATTTAGGTTGTCTACATGTCAATGTATTGATTGGATATCACTTCACAGTGATATTCTCTCACTACAGCTTGTTTATTGTAGGCCTCTATCGGTAGGTCTGTAAGCAGTTTTGACCATAACAGTGGGATGGTGATATGTATTTTTATTTTATTTTTTGGAACACACCTTTACAGTACACATACACATGTGCATCTAAGTACGGCCAAGGGGGGCGGGATTTGTGTATCCCTGATACATTGACTGGCCTTGCAAGTAGATGCCACATAGGCTTCTCACATAATTGCCATCAGAGACGTGGCTGTAGATAATTAGTTATTGCTTGGAGATAAGTAATAACTATGGGGGGGGAAACTACTACAGGTTGATTCAAAGGTTAGTTAACCGGGGAATAAAATATGTTGAAAGGAAAAGTATTTATCATTCGCTCTGGATTAAGAGCGGCTGCTAAATGCCTAAATTGTAATCATTCTGATCACGACGCCTAAACGCTCTAAACTTTTGTCTCTGTATTAATTGGGCTGGTCATTAAGTGAATCAATGACAGAGAAAGGCTGGTGGGATAAAATAGACTTTTTAAGTAAGCACCCTTACTTAATAAGAGTGCACGGCAGCCTGGCTGCAGACTTGCAGAGCAGCAAACCAAGGTCATAGGCCAACGCTGCTTTGTTATAGCAAGGGGTAGGATAAACAGAACACACAGTCTTGCAGCATCAGATTGGTTCTACACTTTTACAATTTAAATTTAACTTTACTTGCATAGTACCTACCTAAGACATTGTCTAGGGGGGTGCTATTTTTGGGGTTTACATAATTGGTACTCATTTGAACCTTGGGCTTTCAAATCATTCAATGCCCTTATGATTGAATTTTGGGTTTAGGTGAGGCTCTAATGTTTCTTGACATAATATTAGTAGAGCATATGTTGGAACCTCTCAAATAAGCTGTTTGGTCCTGAGTCAGCTTTTAGTCAAACAATATGAACTTTCTCACACAGTATAATATACACCTACACATATAATCGGGCATACATACAGTATAAAGTAAAGTAGGTAAGTGGTTAATAAGAGTGTTATAACACTCATCAATACTCATTGTGCCATGATTACATACACATACTCACACAGGGCAGGACGTTAAAAATAGGATGTCAATATATTTAGTTCTTGTCCATGAACATTCACAGTGCCTCCGCTATTCTGGTGTCCGGGTGTATTGTGCGAGATGGCACATTACACAACAATAATAACAACTGCACAATTAAGGCAAGGACTAGTGATCCATTGGGAATAGACAGTTGTTCGAAGTCTGTGCATGACATTTTAAGATTGGGAAATACATACAAAAGGTATGAACTACTGCATACTATTATCGGGATATTGGACATCGAGACCTTGGGGGTACACCTGTTTAGTAGGCTATGTTTCAGCCGTGTAATTCAGGGACTGAACCGTCAATCACAGTTGGTTGTGTCCCAACCTATCATGTGTGAGTGAATGTGAGAATGAGTGTGTCTTTGGTAACTCTATGCCACGGACTCAGACTGAGTCGCTGTTGTGTGGAGATTTATGAGTTGTGGTTTAAAGGGTTAAGAGATTAATGTTAATCAGATTGTTTTTGTGTTCTTTTTCTATTCTTTTTCTTTTGAGCGAACATGGACCACGGGGAGTTTCCAGTGAGGATGCCACCTCCCTGGAGACAAATGCCTGAGGCCTTCCCCCAGACCCGCAGTCCAATGCCAAAGACCCAGACACTGCGGCCTGAATTCAGCTGGGAGGACTGCGAACAGAGGGCAGAACCATTGCAGAGGATCCGAGAGATCTGGATGGACTGTCAGGATAAAGATCTGTTCGGCCCAAGCAATTTGAAACTTAATAGACCAAATAGGAATATTTCGAAATTGATTAGTTGAATGTGTGTTTGTGTAGGCATGGGACCAAATCATTGAAATAGGCAAAGCGGTTTAGACATATGTCTACCGAAACGTTTTTTATTTTCGTGGTGAACATGGGTAGGCACACCAAGATCTGGTGTCAGAAGGAATTAATGACTAATTCGCCTGGCCATCGAAACCTGAAGACTAGGGAGGAGACGTAGCGATAGGAAGTTTGGGGTAGGCAGAAAAGCTATGGGGTTCAATGACAAGGTGGCATGCCTAATTGAATGGTATGGGTGGAAAGTGACAAGCCTGTATGAGTGGAGAGAACAGGGTGAATGTGTATGTCTGGTGAGTGAATCTATAGGCCTAGCAGTACAAACCATGCCTTTGAAGACTACCGTGATTATAGTATTGAACAAGAGGCAATTCTTGAGAGTGACTCTTGTAGAGTTACAAGGGGGGAACACATTGGGAGAGTGACGGCTAGGACCGATCAAAGGTTGTTAGTGGAGGTCACATTTTAAGTGAATCATAACTGCATAATGGACATACAGTCGAATGTGCGACGTTTGAGTTTCATACGGAGAGATGGTTATACAATCTGTCGTCAGTAAGGGGATTGACATGTAATATTAAATATTAAGATAAATTTGAGATCTGGTGGGCTACTGAATAATGTGATATAGGGTGACGTCACGCGTATTTAATACTCGTTTAATACACGTTGATTACGGTATACTGACACACAATGGGATAAGTGAAACTATTTCATCCAAAATGATGGAACTAGCTTTATATATAAATGGATAATCATAAAAAATAGACATTCGGTGGGCACCTTGGGGAGGTGGACTAACGAAAGGAAAATAAGGTGATATTGGTGTTGATGGAACGTAAAAAACCTTTCCGGTTGAATGATTAATTGACCGTGACAGTAATGGGCAGATACTTGGGGAACCATTATGGGGCTAAAAAGATGCATAAAGTATCGTTATTTGTTTTATTTTGTTTTTCTTTGTTCACATGATGAACTTATACTAATTGGACAATTTTTGAATGATGCAGACATCCTGAGGTTCTTATCTAGGATAATGGATTTGGACAGGTTTTTCTACAAGTCTTTATCTAGTAGTAAAACGAAAACAAAAGAGGGAAGGAACAGGAAAATAATGAATAAATGGGGAATTGAACTGCCAATATATGTTTAGGCTAGTGAAATGGCATTTTGAGTCTGATGTCTTACGCGGCCGCAAGGAGCAGCGTGTTGGAGAGGGTGGCTTATGTTGGTGTGGTCTAGAACAATTACCGGCCTTGGTCAGTGTACCTGTGAGTTTGTGAGGACGTGGAGGCGGAGGCTGACACGCCTTCCTAGACACGCGGGTCTGCACAGACTAGCTGGTAGCTAATACATTGTTGAGGGGGACTCATAGAGTCTAAGTTGGCCCCCACCTCCGGAGGTGGAGTTTCATCCATGGTATCCGAACTCAAGGTTGAGCGTTAGGGTTAGAGCTGACAGAGTTATCTGCCCCTCAGCATTGGACCACCGCACTACCCGTAGGATCAATGACAATGACATTGTTGTTTTGACATCAGTGAATGGCATTTTAATGCCACCTTTTAGAGTCAAGTTTTTATTTTTATTTTGTACGTCAGTGAGCTGGTAGTTTCATGCCATATCAAGTACCTTATTTGGATTGGTTTGGTTTATCATTCCCTGTTGTGGAGACAATTAACCTCCTGGACATGACAGTTTTAGCGGTTTTCAGGTCAGCGAATCTCGACATCACGTAGCCTATCGGTGATGTGAATGGATTTTCAATGTAGTGGGTCCCGGGATTCGGGGATGATTTTTTGGGTGAGCCCTGGGGACTTTTGTGAGTCCCACTTCGACGACGTTAGGAGTCGTACTTTGTCATTTTTGTAAGTTGCAGCATTTAGCTCCCGTTTCATTTTATATGGTTACAATGTGGTTATATTCATGTGGAGGACTGGAGAAGACATGATTATTATGGACGTGATATCCCACTATACTGTTCCTTTATAGCAGCACCAGTACACACATTATGGTACAGTTGGATCTGTTCTACAGCAAAGGTAGCCTACAGCCTTTTGTTAAAGCACGTTATCAGGGCGATGGCCTTGAAGATGACATCTGAGAGTTCTCTTGGGCTGGACAATGACAATACGATTCGGGGTAGGGACTAGGGAGGGGTAACGCTGCCTCCTCGTCCCTGCTGCCCCCTTGCCTGGTTACTGCAACATACATGCTCTCACACACGTAGATGTACACGTAGGAACATTGCTCTATCTTCTCTATCATGTGCATACACCTGTACACATTTCTGTCTGTCCTTTCTCTCTTCTTTGTGTACACAGGTAAGGTAAGCCAGCCTACTGGTGAAGTCATTGCGCGGTTTTTTTTTTCTGGTTAGGTGTTTCGTTCTTCTAGGCGATTCCTCTTTGCGTTTTCTTTAATTTTTTAAGGTTGTGGTAGTTCAGTGCGTTATGTTGTCGCCAATGTGCATGCATTATTATTGTTGTTTTTCTGACGGTTATCAGTTTATTTAGGCCTGTGGGCTGCAATGTATTTTATTGTTTTATGATAGCCGGTAGACTAAGTTGTGCCTTTTGATTTTGAACCTGGGGAGGTGGGGAAACTCTATGCTAAGGTTACATGGGTTACATATTGTGGGTGGGTTGATCTTTGACTTGATCACTTTGCTAAGGCTAGTTGGGTGGGGTCGCTTGTCGACTAGTGGGGAGTTATGTTTTCATTGTGTGCTTTGCTGTGTCTTTTTGTTGTTTGTTTTTTTTCTACTGTTTTTTGCTCGTTGGGTTTTGTTTTGTTTTGTTTTCTTTATTTTTATGGGTGATTGTGGTTGTGTCCCTGGTCTGTCGGGTTCGGTGGTTTGTTTGTTTTTGATTAGCTGGCGCGAATCGAAATCAGGGAGGGATGTCGGATATTTCAGGACTGCACACACACGCACGCACGCACGCACTCACACACACACACACTCGTACACACACACACACACACACACACACACACACACACACACACACACACACACACACACACACACACACACACACACCGGTTATATGAGAACGCTGAGAACGCTGCAAGAGGCCCGGCCAAGAGGCCCGGCCGCCCGGGATCTCGGGTCCAGAGACTCCAGAGGTCCAGAGGTCCAGCAGACATAAGTTAAACCAGCTGCACATACATTCAACATACAATGATCTCACGCGCGGACTTCACACACACACAGCTCACACACACCTCACACACACGCACGCACTCACTCACTCACTCACTCACTCACTCACTCACTCACTCACTCGGGCACACACACACACACACACATACACACATACACACAGCCACACACACATACACACATACACACACACACATACACACATACATTGAGCAGACGTGCGTGTACACAGACACTAATGTCTTAGGCCAGTATAAAACTGGACGGACAGGGGACGAACCGGACCTTCTTTTCCCGCTGATCCTGCTGCTGTAACTGATCCTGACTTCTCCTTACCCTTTCCCCATTCCCTCTCCCAAAACCCCATTCTTTCCCCCTTTTCGTCCTTTAACCATGTTCAATTCTATATTATAATAAAGGTACCAATGTTAAACCTTGCTGGACTGTCTGACTTGCATCATTCTATCCCAACGGAAGCATCCTGGCATCATTGACCATATACGACACGTACAAATGCAAGCTTCTAGATTATGATTGTTGGGCATGAGGACTATCGCTGGCCCAATTCTGGGGGCCTGGGGTGGTCGTACGGCCGACCTGCGGCCAAAAAGAGATTGATCCAACTCCGTCATACAGTGGCGTTTGAACATCAGGTCGAGTCTCATTTTATTGCTCCTATTTCTCTCCTGTAACGCCGAGAGCTACCATATTCCACGTGCGTTAACTAGGCCTATCCAGTAACAACATATACCTTCCTCTAATCATTACCTATTACGGTTTTGGAGAGGAAGCCGTTTGAAGTTGAAAAATGCAATGCATACAGTGGCGATTGGACGTTAGGCCTTTTCAGCTCACTGTAAAGTATATTATTTCACCCAAACTATTGTCCCTGGGGGCTAAAGGTCGACATATTATGATAGTGCGATGAAAGATGATTATGTGACATGATTGTGGGGTCCGTAGCACCTTCAGAACTAAAGAAATAATCCATAAATATACTCTCATGTAACAATGTGGCATTCACACTAGAGGCCTGTCAGTAGGCCTCTTCAGCTCACTCTAACGTGAGCCACATTACTTTCCACAATACGTACAAATGCAAGCTTCTAGATTATGATTGTTGGGCATGAGGACTATCGCTGGCCCAATTCTGGGGGCCTGGGGTGGTCGTACGGCCGACCTGCGGCCAAAAAGAGATTGATCCAACTCCGTCATACAGTGGCGTTTGAACATCAGGTCGAGTCTCATTTTATTGCTCCTATTTCTCTCCTGTAACGCCGAGAGCTACCATATTCCACGTGCGTTAACTAGGCCTATCCAGTAACAACATATACCTTCCTCTAATCATTACCTATTACGGTTTTGGAGAGGAAGCCGTTTGAAGTTGAAAAATGCAATGCATACAGTGGCGATTGGACGTTAGGCCTTTTCAGCTCACTGTAAAGTATATTATTTCACCCAAACTATTGTCCCTGGGGGCTAAAGGTCGACATATTATGATAGTGCGATGAAAGATGATTATGTGACATGATTGTGGGGTCCGTAGCACCTTCAGAACTAAAGAAATAATCCATAAATATACTCTCATGTAACAATGTGGCATTCACACTAGAGGCCTGTCAGTAGGCCTCTTCAGCTCACTCTAACGTGAGCCACATTACTTTCCACAATACGTACAAATGCAAGCTTCTAGATTATGATTGTTGGGCATGAGGACTATCGCTGGCCCAATTCTGGGGGCCTGGGGTGGTCGTACGGCCGACCTGCGGCCAAAAAGAGATTGATCCAACTCCGTCATACAGTGGCGTTTGAACATCAGGTCGAGTCTCATTTTATTGCTCCTATTTCTCTCCTGTAACGCCGAGAGCTACCATATTCCACGTGCGTTAACTAGGCCTATCCAGTAACAACATATACCTTCCTCTAATCATTACCTATTACGGTTTTGGAGAGGAAGCCGTTTGAAGTTGAAAAATGCAATGCATACAGTGGCGATTGGACGTTAGGCCTTTTCAGCTCACTGTAAAGTATATTATTTCACCCAAACTATTGTCCCTGGGGGCTAAAGGTCGACATATTATGATAGTGCGATGAAAGATGATTATGTGACATGATTGTGGGGTCCGTAGCACCTTCAGAACTAAAGAAATAATCCATAAATATACTCTCATGTAACAATGTGGCATTCACACTAGAGGCCTGTCAGTAGGCCTCTTCAGCTCACTCTAACGTGAGCCACATTACTTTCCACAATACGTACAAATGCAAGCTTCTAGATTATGATTGTTGGGCATGAGGACTATCGCTGGCCCAATTCTGGGGGCCTGGGGTGGTCGTACGGCCGACCTGCGGCCAAAAAGAGATTGATCCAACTCCGTCATACAGTGGCGTTTGAACATCAGGTCGAGTCTCATTTTATTGCTCCTATTTCTCTCCTGTAACGCCGAGAGCTACCATATTCCACGTGCGTTAACTAGGCCTATCCAGTAACAACATATACCTTCCTCTAATCATTACCTATTACGGTTTTGGAGAGGAAGCCGTTTGAAGTTGAAAAATGCAATGCATACAGTGGCGATTGGACGTTAGGCCTTTTCAGCTCACTGTAAAGTATATTATTTCACCCAAACTATTGTCCCTGGGGGCTAAAGGTCGACATATTATGATAGTGCGATGAAAGATGATTATGTGACATGATTGTGGGGTCCGTAGCACCTTCAGAACTAAAGAAATAATCCATAAATATACTCTCATGTAACAATGTGGCATTCACACTAGAGGCCTGTCAGTAGGCCTCTTCAGCTCACTCTAACGTGAGCCACATTACTTTCCACAATACGTACAAATGCAAGCTTCTAGATTATGATTGTTGGGCATGAGGACTATCGCTGGCCCAATTCTGGGGGCCTGGGGTGGTCGTACGGCCGACCTGCGGCCAAAAAGAGATTGATCCAACTCCGTCATACAGTGGCGTTTGAACATCAGGTCGAGTCTCATTTTATTGCTCCTATTTCTCTCCTGTAACGCCGAGAGCTACCATATTCCACGTGCGTTAACTAGGCCTATCCAGTAACAACATATACCTTCCTCTAATCATTACCTATTACGGTTTTGGAGAGGAAGCCGTTTGAAGTTGAAAAATGCAATGCATACAGTGGCGATTGGACGTTAGGCCTTTTCAGCTCACTGTAAAGTATATTATTTCACCCAAACTATTGTCCCTGGGGGCTAAAGGTCGACATATTATGATAGTGCGATGAAAGATGATTATGTGACATGATTGTGGGGTCCGTAGCACCTTCAGAACTAAAGAAATAATCCATAAATATACTCTCATGTAACAATGTGGCATTCACACTAGAGGCCTGTCAGTAGGCCTCTTCAGCTCACTCTAACGTGAGCCACATTACTTTCCACAATACGTACAAATGCAAGCTTCTAGATTATGATTGTTGGGCATGAGGACTATCGCTGGCCCAATTCTGGGGGCCTGGGGTGGTCGTACGGCCGACCTGCGGCCAAAAAGAGATTGATCCAACTCCGTCATACAGTGGCGTTTGAACATCAGGTCGAGTCTCATTTTATTGCTCCTATTTCTCTCCTGTAACGCCGAGAGCTACCATATTCCACGTGCGTTAACTAGGCCTATCCAGTAACAACATATACCTTCCTCTAATCATTACCTATTACGGTTTTGGAGAGGAAGCCGTTTGAAGTTGAAAAATGCAATGCATACAGTGGCGATTGGACGTTAGGCCTTTTCAGCTCACTGTAAAGTATATTATTTCACCCAAACTATTGTCCCTGGGGGCTAAAGGTCGACATATTATGATAGTGCGATGAAAGATGATTATGTGACATGATTGTGGGGTCCGTAGCACCTTCAGAACTAAAGAAATAATCCATAAATATACTCTCATGTAACAATGTGGCATTCACACTAGAGGCCTGTCAGTAGGCCTCTTCAGCTCACTCTAACGTGAGCCACATTACTTTCCACAATACGTACAAATGCAAGCTTCTAGATTATGATTGTTGGGCATGAGGACTATCGCTGGCCCAATTCTGGGGGCCTGGGGTGGTCGTACGGCCGACCTGCGGCCAAAAAGAGATTGATCCAACTCCGTCATACAGTGGCGTTTGAACATCAGGTCGAGTCTCATTTTATTGCTCCTATTTCTCTCCTGTAACGCCGAGAGCTACCATATTCCACGTGCGTTAACTAGGCCTATCCAGTAACAACATATACCTTCCTCTAATCATTACCTATTACGGTTTTGGAGAGGAAGCCGTTTGAAGTTGAAAAATGCAATGCATACAGTGGCGATTGGACGTTAGGCCTTTTCAGCTCACTGTAAAGTATATTATTTCACCCAAACTATTGTCCCTGGGGGCTAAAGGTCGACATATTATGATAGTGCGATGAAAGATGATTATGTGACATGATTGTGGGGTCCGTAGCACCTTCAGAACTAAAGAAATAATCCATAAATATACTCTCATGTAACAATGTGGCATTCACACTAGAGTTCAGCTCACTCTAACGTGAGCCACATTACTTTCCACAATACGTACAAATGCAAGCTTCTAGATTATGATTGTTGGGCATGAGGACTATCGCTGGCCCAATTCTGGGGGCCTGGGGTGGTCGTACGGCCGACCTGCGGCCAAAAAGAGATTGATCCAACTCCGTCATACAGTGGCGTTTGAACATCAGGTCGAGTCTCATTTTATTGCTCCTATTTCTCTCCTGTAACGCCGAGAGCTACCATATTCCACGTGCGTTAACTAGGCCTATCCAGTAACAACATATACCTTCCTCTAATCATTACCTATTACGGTTTTGGAGAGGAAGCCGTTTGAAGTTGAAAAATGCAATGCATACAGTGGCGATTGGACGTTAGGCCTTTTCAGCTCACTGTAAAGTATATTATTTCACCCAAACTATTGTCCCTGGGGCTAAAGGTCGACATATTATGATAGTGCGATGAAAGATGATTATGTGACATGATTGTGGGGTCCGTAGCACCTTCAGAACTAAAGAAATAATCCATAAATATACTCTCATGTAACAAGGTGGCAGTTCCTTCTAGTTGCATTTGGACGGTCCAACTCACACTAATGCCATACATTGAATGAACCTTCACCTTTTGGCTATCATGTGTTGTCTAGTGGCAATCGGACCGTCTAATTGCAGCTAATTCACTTCAGGTGTGTTAGTCCCTCTCCCAGAAGCACTTGCTGTTTTGGCTCTGCAGTCATTCCAGCTCAGCACTCAGAGAGGACAGTTGTGTCAGATTTCAGTCAGCTCTTTATTCAGTATTCAGTCAATTCATTTTATTATTTTAGTCAACAGTGAAGCATCATCATCATGGTAAGTAAGCTTTGTGTTATAAGTTACAACTTTTGGAGTTATTTGGAGGACTGACAGACAAATTATACATCACCAACATTCAATTCAACAATAAAGCACGTACGATTTAATGTATGTCAGGGGTCGGCAATAGGCGGCCCGCGGGCCAAAATTGGCCCCCCAGAAATAATATCTGGCCCGTGAGATAATTTTGAGAATTTGTTTTTTTTTTAAAGTCAATATGGTGCTGACACGACGTTATGCTGCTTTCACACGGGCAGATGCAAAGCTACACTAGTACACCTAGTCACAGAACAGTGTCGTCGTTAAGCAGCAGGAGGATCCCACTGGCAGCACCTGTCCGTTTATCATTAGTGTTGGACGTTCGTGGTTGTGCTAATGATAAACGGACAGGTGCTGCCAGTGGGATCCTCCTGCTGCTTAACGACGACACTGTTCTGTGACTAGGTGTACTAGTGTAGCTTTGCATCTGCCCGTGTGAAAGCAGCATAACGTCGTGTCAGCACCATATTTTTCCAGCAAAAAAAAAAGAAAAAAGTTGATTTATATTGGTCAAATAGACCCGAATTAGACCCGAATTAGACCGAATTAGACCCGAATTAGACCCGAAATTTTTCGCGCACGCGCGCTTTGCGCGCGTGCGCTCCTCCACGGGCGCACGCGCGCTGCGCGCGCGCACGCGCCAGACGGCCGGCCCGCGATGGAATGTCTGGGAATAATATTGGCCCGAGGACAATCTCAATTGCCGACCCCTGATGTATGTTTAATCATCTTTAAGCTCATTGCACTTTCTCAAGTAGTTTCTACTGTTGTTTCAGGCCCCACAGAAGGCGGTGAGATGCATGGTGCCCGGCTGCAGGGGAGGCCGTTACACCAGGCTGCGGGACCACATCGTGGGGACCCACAAGATTAGGAATGAGGTAGAGCGGAAGCTCTACCTCTCCTTCTCCCAGGGCCATTGGTCCATCGACGAAGAGCCTTGCCCGGCTGCTGGCTGCCGGTTCCAGGGGAAGAAGCTTCCCCGCCACATAAGGGAGGTCCACGGCAAGGACCTCGGGGCCGGCAGCCAGCAGCCGGTGGTGAGGAGCCTCCTGTGGGAGGCAGGCTGGGTCAGCCTCAAGGCCAGACTGGCCGAGGAGCGGGCCAAGCTCCCACAGGAGGCTCTGGTCACCAGGGCGGACCTGGATGACCTCCCCACCCCTGAGCCTGAGGAGGAGGAGGAGGAGCCAACGGTCCCCAGGGGGAGAGAGAGGGAGCACTCCCGTGCACTCCCCTCCGCCAGCGGCAACAGTACCATCCCACTGCCCTCCTCCCCCACACTTTCCCCCCGAGGCTGTGGCGAGTGTCGGGGTCTGGAGAGGAAGGCGGCCGTCCTCACAGAACAACTCTGGGACGCGAGGAGGCAGCTGAAGGTGACGTACGGGCACCTCAATCACGCCCTAAACCAGAAGGCCAAATACAAGGCTATGGCCCGAGAGAGAGTGGTACGTCTGTCTGCCTGTCTGTCTGTCTGTCCAATTGACTGTTTCCTATGTCATTTACCAACGTCTGTTCTTCCTACAGGATGAGCGCGACCCACGCCCCGCCCCCGCGACCCCCCCCGGCAGTTATGCAGGGAAGGGGAAGGGGAGAGCCCTTCCCCGTCCCTGCATAACTGAGAGAGCCCCTGCCAAAGGTCCCGATGCCCCTGAGGTATTTCAACTACTCTGAACTATGTTTGACATAACGCCGTCCAGTTGTAACTAGGATGTATCCAATTGTCTGGATGTCCAACTGACACTGATTTTGTTTAATCTTGCCAGGTCGCTGACCCTAGGGCGTCAGGCACCTCCAGCCTCCAGCCTCCAGCCTCCGCCAAGCGGAGGAGACTGACGCCCAGGGAGCTGTTTGCCCTGGCCCTCCCTGGGTTACAGGTCCAGGAGGGCATGGAGGAGCACTTCCCACCTGAGGAACCTGAGGTATTTCAACTATTAGAAACTATGTTTCGTGACTATCCGATTGCCACAAGGGCTACCTGTTATACTCACCTGTGAAGGAAACCTGTGGGGAAAAAAAGCCCTAAGCTGAAGTCCTATGCTAGTACTTACCTCGCAGAGTCCCTGACTAAAACCTAGATCTCTCTCTACAGCCGAGCCCTGAGGAGGACATAGTCCCACTCACAGTGGAGACAGTGACCCCATCCCTGACCCCATCCCTGGCCCCATCCCGGTTCTTTCGGCCGTGGGACCCCACCACCTAAGGCCCATGAGGGGTGCTTAAAGGTGGGTACTCGGGGACGGGCGGAGCGCCTGGTTCCCCGGGCCTGTTTGCTAAATCGCACCAAGTACGGAGGAGTCCCAGGGGCGGGCGGTTCTTTCGGCCGCGGGACCCCACCACCTAAGGCCCAGGATGGGGTGCTTAAAGACACGGGAGGACAGAATGGTTCCTTAACCCATTCTGACCTGAGATCAGATTCTAAAAATGTCTACTACATCCTGACAGTTTTCTGAAAAAGCTATGTTTCTATGTCGGTCGTTCTTCGATTTTTCAAAAATAGCAGATCTACAAGCTCGTAGCTTGTAGATCTGCTATTTTTCAATAGCTAAAGCATAACATAATGCTAACACCAAAAGGGGTTCCCGCCCGCCCAGAATGGGTTAAAGACATGTTATAAATAATATGTACGGAAGGACAGATCACTATGCTGCCCTTGCAACACGTGCCTATGTGCAGCTAGACAGCTAGTCAACAGTTTCTGAGATCCTCCAATAAAGAGACAAGGCTTGACTTTTCTTGTGTTTACTGAAGTCTCCACAGGTAATTTTGTAAAACTGAAACAGTACAGAAATAAACGTAAAAATGAATTAGCACACATGTAAATATGCACTGAAGTGTGTGAGTAAAAGTATACATGGTAAGTACAGTACACAATGTTCCAAACACAGACTGCACTACAGCCACTGCTGCAGTAAGCTAACATGAAATACAGAGCACATGTGCTTACACAATTACCAAACAATTAACCTAGCTTACAAAGCAATGTTGCAAACATCACATTCGTCATGAAATATAATCATTGCACGGATTAGCTACATCCTAAATGTACTTACAGACAAATAATGTCCAAGGCAAAAGCGTGATAAGAAGAATTCTCAGCAGACCATGTGCACAGCTCACTGTTCCAGGGGAAATGCTGACTCTACTGAGTTTAGTTTCACTTCCTTGCTTTTATACCTGTTACCTCCACCACTAGATGGCAGTGCAAACAGTAAGAACTGTTACAATGAACAGAATTATTTAAACATTTTTAAACTAACCAAACTGGCCTTTCAAAGGCAGCACACTCCCCACTTTGGACAATAGCATTATACCACTACAGATAAACCAACCGAAAGGGAAAGTCCTTTGGTGCATGTAACAAGTTAACAACATAAAAGTTCTTTCATTTAGATCTCTGAGGCTGGCCTCAGAAACATCTTGACAATTCCGTTCTTCATTGGTGAAGTCAGTTGACATGGATTCAATCAGCTCAGTGTGAACTGCTCTGAGAGTGTAGAGCCCAGCGTTTGCTGTCCACACTACCTCCTCCTCTCGTATGACGTGTCATGCTGGTCCGGGGTCCAAAGACATCAAGACAAACACTGATGAAAAGGGGGTGGCTTTGGAGTAGGTCTGTCCATAGGCAAGTCTTTGGCTAGTGAAAGCTCATTTACACTAACTTTTGCTCTGCAGGATTTCCGTCCTTTGCTTCCTGTGTTTACGGAGATCCTGCTGAAGGATGCATCAACATGGATGTGGCATATTGTTCTCCAGCTTGAGACTCGCTTGAAAAGTTCAGGGTCAGGGATCAACTGAGACTTGAATGCTTTGGTACTCAGAGTTGTGACTTCAGGCCAAATCTCAACATCAGCTTCAGGCTCTGACAAGAAGGCAAGGTCTGAGATCCACTTGCTACGCTGTAGATCGGCTGCCGGCATAGACCTGGTGCCATAGTATGCAGGTTTTACATCAGTTGCAACATAGAACAACAGGTCAGGGTGTATGGATCTTCTAATCCGAGTTACCCGGTTGCTATCCTTGTCTTGATAGTCGTGTTTCTAATAATAATAATAATAATAATAAATTTTATTTATAACGCACTTTACATTTGAAACAAATCTCAAAGTGCTACAACAAGAAGAAGAATAAAAACAATAATCTTAAAATAATGCATGATTAAATAAAATGACTAAAAAAGCACATTTCATGGTATACTGCTAAAAGGATTAAAAGCACACCGGGCAACTAATGGTCCAGCTGGCCAAATGCCTTGTTAAAAAGAAATGTCTTAAGTCCCCTTTTAAAAGCGTCCACGGATTGTGGTGCTCTCAGGTGGTCGGGGAGGGCATTCCACAGCCGAGGAGCAGCTGAACAGAAGGCCCGGTCCCCCATGGTGCGGAGTTTTGTTTTGGTGGTTTTGAGTGTGTTAGAATTTCCAGAGCGGAGGGAGCGGGTGGAGGCAGGGGGTTCAATGAGTTCCTTCAGATAGGAAGGGGCGTTGCTGTGGATGCACTGATGGGTGAGGAGGCAGACCTTGTATTCTATCCTGGAGGAGACGGGAAGCCAGTGAAGGGAATGGAGTATGGGTGTGATATGATCATATTTCCGCACTCTCACCAGGATCCTAGCAGCACTGTTCTGGATGTACTGGAGCCTCTGGATGCTCTTGCTAGGGATCCCGGTGAGAAGTGCGTTGCAGTAGTCAAGCCTTGAGGAGACAAAGGCGTGAACAAGTTTTTCTGCATCTGGCAGGGTGAGTGTGGGACGGAGTCTGGCTATGTTTCGGAGGTGAAAGAATGAGGTTTTGCAGAGGTGTTTGATGTGAGGGTCAAAGGTCAGTTGGGGGTCCATTTTTACACCCAAGTTGGTGACTACAGGTGAGAGGGGGAGGTCCTGGGTGGAGAAGGTGATGCTGGTTATTGGGGATGATTTGACCTGGTGTGGGGTGCCGATGAGAATGGCCTCTGTCTTGGAGCTGTTGAGTTGGAGAAAGTTGTCAGTCATCCACGCCTTTATCTCCTCAAGGCAGGTGGTCAGTGTGGATGATGGTGATGATGGTGATGACAGGGGGGCAGAGGGGGGTGGGACTGTCCTGAGGTAGAGTTGGGTGTCATCAGCGTAGCAGTGGTAGGATATCCCATGCCGACTGATGACACGACCAAGGGGGAGCATATAGAGAGTGAAAAGGGTGGGGCCGAGGACGGAACCTTGGGGTACGCCGCAGGTGACAGGGTGTGAACGTGAGTGAACACCTCCCAGGGAAACGCGCTCGGTTCTGTCCGTGAGATATGAGGTGAACCAGTTTAGTGCAGTGTCGGTGAGTCCTATAGTGGAGTGGAGTCGGTTGAGGAGGATGGTATGGTCGACTGTGTCAAATGCGGCTGACAAGTCCAGGAGGATGAGGAGGGAGGGGGAGCCGTTATCAGCTGCCATCAGCAGGTCGTTGGTGACTCTGACCAGTGCTGTTTCTGTGCTGTGGGCTGAGCGGAATCCTGACTGGAATTTGTCAAAGAGGTTATTGTTTTTTAGGTGTTGTTGAAGTTGAGCAGCTACTACCTTTTCCAGTACCTTGGAGAGGAAGGGCAGGTTGGAGATGGGCCTGTAGTTGGCATGAACTTCCGGGTCAAGAGTGGGTTTTTTCAGGAGAGGTGTAATGATGGCTGATTTTAAGGCAGGTGGAACACAGCCGGCTTGGAGGGAGAG
Source organism: Electrona antarctica (assembly GCF_951216825.1). NCBI lineage: Eukaryota > Metazoa > Chordata > Actinopteri > Myctophiformes > Myctophidae > Electrona > Electrona antarctica. The sequence goes on from NW_027637515.1 coordinate 34,544, forward strand.
GTTGATGACTGTGGTGATGAGGGGGCTTATGGCAGTAATGTGGGTTTTTAACAGTGCTGTGGGGAAGGGGTCAAGGGCGCATGTTGATGGTTTCATCTTGGAGATGATGGCCTCAACCTGGTGTTGTGAGATGTTGGCAAAGCAGTGGAAAGGCTGGGGGATCCCTGGCAGTGGGGTGACAGACAGGGAAGTTGAAGTGGAGGAGTGCGATAGGGTGGAGCGGATGTTATTGACTTTTGACCTGAATGAGTCTAGGATGCTGTTGCATTGGTCCTCTGTGGTGTCGCTGTGAGTGGTTGATTGTGGTTTGAGGATGTTATTTATGGTGGTGAAAAGTTGCTTGGAGTTACCGGAGTTGTTATTGATGATATTGGAGTAGAAAAGTGACCGGGCATCTCTTAGGGCCTTTGCATAGGCTTTTTGATGCTCCCTGTATGCCAGCCTGTGGACAGTGAGTCCTGACGCCATGAAACGGCGCTCAAGGACACGGCCCGCTGCCTTCGCTTTCCGCAGCTCACTGGTGAACCAGGGGGAGGAGCGTGAGAAAGTGACTGTTTTTGTTTTGACAGGGGCGTGAAGATCCAGGAGACGGCTCAGGGTGTTGTTGTAGAGGTCAACTGATTCAGTGGCTGATGAGGGGGTTGCAGAGGAGAGGTCATGAAGGTCCAGGGCAAAGGCGTCGGGGTTGATGTTTTTGATTTGTCTGAAGTGAATTTGACGTTTTGGCTTATTGTGGGGGGAGGGGAATGGCAGCTCCATAGAGATGACTCTGTGGTCAGACACACCCATCTCGTACACCTGCAGGTTGCTGATCAGGCCAGGGTCACTGATGACCAGATCAAGCGTATGTCCCCTGTCATGTGTTGGGACGTGCACGTGCTGTGTGAGGTGGAGGCAGTCCAGTAGTTGTAGTAGTTCAGCTGCGGGGGGTGAGGTGGGGGTGTCCATGTGAATATTCAGATCTCCTAGAATTAAGGTGTTGGTGGATGTAATACAGAGTGTTGTGAGGAGATCATGCAGTTCTGAAATAAAAAGTGAGTTTGGTTTTGGTGGCCGGTAAATGAGTATTGCTGTCATAGTGGAGGGGGGTTTGCATTTAAAACCGAGACATTCAAATGAAGAGAATGCTGGCAGAGGGAGGGGAGACAGGTCCAGATGGCCTTTGTGCAGGATGGCTAAGCCACCACCTTTACCACCAGTGCTGCGTGCTTTCTCCAGGTATTTGTAACCAGGAGGGCAGGCTTTGTTGAGCGATGAATAAACCCCTGGCTGGTGCCAGGTCTCAACAAGGCACATGATATCTAATTGTTTTTCCAGAATGTGGGTGTGTATGAGAGAGGATTTTTCTTTGAGGGTTTGTAGGTTGAAAAGTTCAATTTTGACTGTTGATGGAGTCGTGAATTTCTGCAGTGGCCGGAGTAAGGTGGAATCCACTCCACGTTTTGTATGCCACCTGCAGTAAAGTGGTCTCGCGACGATCCCAGCGCTGCTGTATTGGCTAGCTGGGAGTGTGCTCTGATGACGTGTCACACATGCGACGGAGCGTTTGGTTGAACAGATGGAGTGAATGGAGTGACAGGATTGAGAGAAGACAAATTTACGACGGGAACTTCTGTGGATATAGCGGGGACGGCGGATAATTCCAATCCGTCGGATGACTGAAGTGGATAACGGAGTGGTGAAGTTGTTGAGCCGAAGCAGTTGCGAGATGGAATATTGTAGCATACTGCCCGGTAGGAGTATGGACTGTGAAGATGATGTGATCCTGTTAGCCGGGCCGGCTGCAGCCACCAGTTGCTTGCTGGCTAGCAAGCAACTTCGTGCCCCACTGACAGCACAGGAGCAACTGCACGTTACTGGTCGCCGGCTAGCCCTGAGGTCGCCAGCTAACCAGAACGACGAGAACACGGGGGGGGGGGTGGCTGCCTATGTTTTGGTTGTCAGCTAGCCCTAAAGCCGCCAACTAACCGCAACGTTGAGAAGCAGCCAACACACCAGGACAGTAAATCCAGTAAATCCCCCAGGACAGGGGGATGGCTGCCTATGTTTTGGTTGTCAGCTAGCCCTAAAGCCGCCAACTAACCGCAACGTTGAGAAGCAGCCAACACACCAGGACAGTAAAAACAGCCCGAAATATTTCCAGGGTGGAGGTCCAGAAAGCCGTTCTCTTGCAGTAAAACGCTCCTTGGTAGTGGGACAGTGGAGTTAGCAGGTGAGTGAACACAACAACAGTAAAAAGTCCAATCGGGGAGGCAATGTCAAAAAGCTTTAAAAATAACTAATCTAAAACTAGAGGTAAAAGGCAACTTTAAAATAGGCTTAAACTGAACTAATCTAGCTCAGATGGAGAAGCGGCGAACAAACTGACGCCAGCGTCCTCTCACATCCGTCCTCCTCTCTCTCTCTCTACTAGTCCTACATACTTCTGTACTTCCAAAAAGTCCATTTGGCAGATTCGTCACACTAGCCTGAAGTTGGATGGAATGCATTGAAGTCAATGTGTCCGTCCATCAGGTTCTGAAAGTTTCTCCATGGTTAGTACTGGTTTGTCGTCCTCCTTGGACCGTTCCAACACCGAGCATCCAAGGTTGTCTGTCCTCTCTGTAGGGCCTGCTTCTTCCTTACAGGCTGTAGAGGTGGAACCAGGATGCTGTATCATATCACTGTCTTCCTCCACTTGGGTACTTTCTGGACATGGGCTGAAACAGGATGTGTGACCATTTTGCAGCACGTTTGCTTTGTAGACACTGACCTCTGATGGTTTGTGGACTGTCTCCAAGCACACTTCATCCACAATGACCGGTGATAGGTCTAGCCGATGCGCGTAAGGAACATTGTGGGGCCCGTTTATTTGCTCGTGCACCGTGTCCACCCTCAAGATGTCTCTTCCTAAGAGCAAGGGGATTGGAGCGTCTGGGTCCACATGTTGAATCTTCTCGGCAACCGACTGTACGTGGGAGTGATGATGTGCGATTTCTGGTGAGGGTAATTCCATGCTATCATCAGGAACCATGTCACATTCAATTAGGGTTGGCAAAGGAAGCTGCAAAACAGGGGGCATTGGTGTTTGATTTTGAAGCTGCGGCATGTACTCTCTAGTACGTTGTGCTGGGGTGAGAGGTTGTAGAACAGGGGGTCCCTCCTGGTCTTCCTCCCCGCTGTCACTCTTCTCAGTTTCCTTGTAGACTGCGGCAAAGGCGAAGGCAGCAGCAGCAGCCCTCTGAGACTCGAGAATTAGCAGTCTGGCGTCAAGTTCCGCGTTCTGTCTCATTATTGCAGCTTGTTGCTTAGCAAATGCCACTTCAGCCTGAGCAGCCCTTGCCTTAGCCTGTGCTTTTACATATGACGATGATTTTGAGGAATGTGATGACTTACTGGATGCGCTTGATTTAGATTTGTCTGTCTTGACTGAAGACTTGTGATAAGACTTGTGAGAAGACTTGTGAGAAGACTCGTGGGAAGTCCTGTGAGAAGTCTTATGAGAAGTCTTGTGAGAAGAGGACTTGACGGAATCTGCTTGGGATGCCTCATGCTCCTCCTGTTGTCCAGTTAGTGTCAGGAGCTCCGAAGCCTCCTTCTCCACTGTGTATTTCTTTCCTGAGCGTAGACTCATGATTGCTGATTACTATCCTGTGTGCTTGAGCCCGCCGTACAATTGTCTTTTTACTATGCTGCCCTTGCAACACGTGCCTATGTGCAGCTAGACAGCTAGTCAACAGTTTCTGAGATCCTCCAATAAAGAGACAAGGCTTGACTTTTCTTGTGTTTACTGAAGTCTCCACAGGTAATTTTGTAAAACTGAAACAGTACAGAAATAAACGTAAAAATGAATTAGCACACATGTAAATATGCACTGAAGTGTGTGAGTAAAAGTATACATGGTAAGTACAGTACACAATGTTCCAAACACAGAATGCACTACAGCCACTGCTGCAGTAAGCTAACATGAAATACAGAGCACATGTGCTTACACAATTACCAAACAATTAACCTAGCTTACAAAGCAATGTTGCAAACATCACATTCGTCATGAAATATAATCATTGCACGGATTAGCTACATCCTAAATGTACTTACAGACAAATAATGTCCAAGGCAAAAGCGTGATAAGAATAATTCTCAGCAGACCATGTGCACAGCTCACTGTTCCAGGGGAAATGCTGACTCTACTGAGTTTAGTTTCACTTCCTTGCTTTTATACCTGTTACCTCCACCACTAGATGGCAGTGCAAACAGTAAGAACTGTTACAATGAACAGAATTATTTAAACATTTTTAAACTAACCAAACTGGCCTTTCAAAGTCAGCACAATCACTCTTCATGAGAACACGATGGGGATCTGTTAAAGGGATGGTCTGTTATCCTAAATCAAAGTGATGTAACGTATTATCTACATGGGGTACACCAAAAAAGTCCTGCTATAGAGCGTCGCAGTCCCGCCCCCTTTCATGACGACGCCAGGCCCAGGAAATGATTCCCAATGCATTTTTCCCATAGACATTTCAAAAAGTATTTATTTAAAGACGGTTAAGCCAAAACAAATAATTACAAAGAAGAAAAACAACAAAAAAAGTGTTGTAACCTGCCGTTGTTTTCTTCTAATTCTTTGTTCGGCCCAAAAAATTGTGTTTGTTGTCATGATTTGTCACAACTCGAGTTGGCTTTGTACAAGGCCTTTAAATAAATACTTTTTGAAATGTCTATGAGGAAAATGAACGGGGAATCATTTCCAGGGGGCGGGACTGCGACGCTCTATTGGAGGCATGTTTTCCCTACTGTAACTGGAACATGAAATGTGTATGTGTAACGGCTGGGATTCGAAAAGTCCAAAATCCTAACCACTAGAGCAAAGGGATAACCCTATGGACTGGAGGAGATATTAGACTTTTGAGGCCATCAGGCTGAGGCTGTGAGCCACTCACCCCCCTTTTGACCTCCTCCCCCGGGGAACCCCGATCCGGGTCACGGCACCATTGTGTCCAATATCTTAACCGCTAGTGGTTAAGATATTGGACTTTCACACCCGAGTTCTAATCCCAGGCGTTACTGTACAGATGCCACCTTCTGGACACTGGCAGTACACTGGTGTACAGTTGTGCACAGACAGTAACCTTTTTTCACGAGGAAGGCAGGCAGCCCTGTTCAGGGAAATAAGACGCAGTAGAGAGAGGGGGGGGGGAAAGTAGCAAATTAACACAGAATAAAACCTGTACATGAAGGCAGTGGTAGAAAGTAACTATACAGTAGTATACATTTACTTAAGTAACATTTTTAGGTAGGCTATTTGTACTTTACTTGAGTATTTCCAATTTCAAATACGTTTACTTCACTACATCTCAGAGGAAAATATTGTACTTTTACTCCACCACATTTATTTGAAAACTTTAGTTACTAATTCCTTTATAGATTGTGTTTGTTATTACAAAACATGCACTACACTAACCATATATACATTTAGACCATTTTAAAATAGCAAATCTACAAGCTCGCGATGCAACGCATTGTGAGCTTGTAGATCTGCTATTTTCAAAAGATTATCATACATTTGAAAACTTGAAATGGGACATTCTGCACATTTACTTTTGGTACTTTTAAGAAGGCCTACATTTTGAAGCCAACACTTTTTACTCAAGTTAATTTAGAATTTCGGACTTTTACTTGTAACATAACAAAAAACATTGCATGGATGCACCTGGGACGTATCCTCAGTGATGTATCCCAAGGTCATCGGGGTTTCAGGTCTCTCGAACATCATACTCTATCCCTCACTCAGGCGACCCAGCCGGGGTGATCAAGTCGCGACTTAGGTCCCAGTAGCTACCCTCAATAAGTCCCACTAGGGCAAAACCAGGGCCACACAATCCGTTGGAACTACTCCAGAACAACTCTGCCAGGGCCGGGAGGTACGCTTCTGGCGCATGGAAGGACTAGGCTCTGTGGGTTGACTCCTGTCCGGGCCCCTCCTACGTACGTCTCACCAGGCCCAGGACCTGTGTGTTGCACCAGAGTCCCAGCACTAGACACTTCATTCAGGAGTGGTGGGAAATGGTTCCGCAGACTCCACCCGAGCGAGAAGGTGGTGCTGCGGGCTCCGCTTGCTGCTTGAATGGGCTTCCTCCTCACGGAGGACACAGGCTGGGGCGCTAACCCATACTGCTCACCCGGGTGCCGTCTACATTCCGGCTGTCACCCGTCTCTCCGGTGGTCACCAGGCTATACCTGGTTCTTTTACATAAGTAAAGTACTTTTTCCACCACTGGTTTCATTTAGGTGTTTATATACAGTACCAGCATGACCACTAATAGCGCCAGAGCTGTCCATGCTGCCACAATGGCTGCTGTGAAAAGGCCAATAGGATGTTATATAGAGTGTCGCAGTCCCGTCCCCTGCGACACTCAAAAACATTGTTTATTGTCATGATTTGTCAGGAGCCGAGTTGACTTTGTCCGAGGCTTACAGGTCTTTAAAAAAATACTTTCTGAAACGTCTATGGGGAAAATGAATGGGACATTCATTCATTCAAGTACTCTGCTTTACAGAGCAGAATAAAAATAATAAAAACATAAACAAGAACGATATTAAAAAAGGCAGGCAGTTAAAACAATAGGACAATAGCAAAGAGCATAAAACAGTGGCAGATCAGTACAAAAATAAGAACAGAGATTTAAAACTCAACTAAAAGCAAGAGTGAAGAGATGAGTTTTAAGCTGTGTCTTAAAAATGTCTATAGAGGGTGACTGTCTGAGCTGCAGTGGCAGTTTATTCCAGGCCGTTGGCCCATAGAAGCAGAAGGCTGCCTCGCCCTATTTTTTAGTAGCCACCCTTTTAGGGAGTTTGAGTAGGCCAGCAGTGGAGGACCTGCGGTTAGGGACATACTGTATCTAGGCAAACAATCATGGAGATAGGAGCTTTATAAGCTCTAAAAACCACCGGGAGCCAGTGTAGTGAGGCTAAAACCGGGCTAATGTGAAATAAGCTCTTCACAAACGGGGGTGAACATGCACCGACACAGTGCTGCTGGTCTAACTGCAGAGGAATGACACTTTAAAACAACCACAAGCACTTTACTGCAATCATGAAGAAAGTATACGACAGATGACCTGTCACAGTCCGTATGCATCATTAATGCCCCTGTGTGTATACACCCTGTGTGTGTGTGTGTGTGTGTGTGTGTGTGTGTGTGTGTGTGTGTGTGTGTGTGTGTGTGTGTGTGTGTGTGTGTGTGTGTGTGTGTGTGTGTGCACAGAGGTGTCCATAGATCCATTTGTGTGCCTGAAGAAAGACTTGATTGTCATTGACAGTGTTCCCTCTCTTTCTCTCTCTCTCTCTCTGGTAGAGAGTCATTGCTTTATTGCACGTCGTGGACATCAATCACACCAAATACTCACACATTAACATCCTATCTGTATATAATGGAGTTGGAACAACAGATGTTCAGGAGGCGGAGGAACACACCTTGACCACACCTTCACGCCAATCTCCGCCCTCCATGCCAATCTACCTGAGCCTACTTATACCCGCCCAATACAACCCAGCATCCTCTATGCTTTTCATATGCTCGTACCCGCAGTACTCATACCACAGCAAAAGAAAAAAACCACAGCAAAGTGATACCAACTTGCTCACCTGCCACCATGGCCTCCTCCAACGTCCCGCTCGCCCCAGACTCGGGCGACGAATCCCCCGGGGACGCTCAGGGAAGCCCGACGCCCGCCGGCGCCGGGCGTTCGCCCTCCTTCATCCCCGACACGTCCAGTACCTCCAACCCAGACGACAACAGTGGTGACAACAGTCCCACCACCGCTTCCCAGACCGCCGCCGCCCCGCCATCCAACGCATCCCACCACTCTGCTTCCAGCCGCTCAGCAACCTCCGGTGCTTCCTCAGGTCGGTCTCGCACCGGCTCTCAAAGCAGCAGCAGCACCTCACGTTCCCAACACCGCTCTTTTAAGAAGAAGGAACGCCACCAACCACCCACCCTCCCACCACCACCCTCCGACGGCACCAAGCGCTCCAGGCGCGCACACCACGCTCACCGCAGCTCCGCCGCCTCGCGCCTCCCCAGCAATCCAAGCCCGCCACAACCCGCCATCACAGACTGGACTGTAGCGGGACTCCATAAGCAGCTCCGCGCTCTCAATGTCCCATTTGCTCGCTCCACCAACAAGGCTGGATTATTCAAGCTGTTCTGCGACACCACCACCACAACAACAACAACACAGCCGGGACTTTCCTCGAGCCAGGCGCTCCCCGATGACGTCACGAGGCACGCTCCTCGCGCTACCACCACTGCTGTTGACGTCACCCGCCGTTCCAGACGTTCCAGAGTCAACACAGCCTCCTTTCCCCCCCCAACCTCCAGCTTTGGGTATCTTACATTATATTTGGAATATACTTCATTACTATTACTTAATCTTGTCAAGTTTTAAGTTAATGTGGTGTCAGTTACCCACCCTCCAGCGTCGGGTGTCTTACATTACATTTGGAATATATATATTATATATATGTATATTTAATATGCACGTATATATATTATATATGAGGTAATACATATGCCATGTGTATTGCCATTACTTTAACTTGCCAAGCATTAAGCCCATGTAGTGTTAGTTACCCAACACCACCCACCTCTACCTCCTCCCTCCCCTCCCCTCCACTCCCGCCACTTCTCCCCACCACTTTTCCCCCATACTGCACATTTCTTCTAACAGCGCAACCCTTCCAAGCTCCCTACCAGTACAATCCCACCAATCAGCGAAACCCCTCCAAACCCCCCCACCTCAGCGCCTGCCCCCCACAACCTCACGTCCCTCCTGTCCCTCCTGTCCTCCCTCGCCTCGCAGGCTGCACCACCCCCCAACCCCCCCCCCCGTCCCTCCTCCCCACTCAAACTTCCCCCGTCCCCCCATCCCTCGCCGCCCTCGTGGCTACATTGAACCAGGCTCTGTCCGCCTACCCCCAGGCTCTGCCCGCCTTCCCTCAGGCTCTGCCCGCCTTTCCCCAGGCTCTGCCCGCCTGCCCCTCCCTCCCGGCCCCCCACCACCCTACGCTGGCTCTCCCCAGCGTTCACACTACGCTGGTACCCCCCAGCGTCTTTTCCGACCCCTCCTTCCCCCCTCCCCCCCGTCCCCCCCTTTTCTCTCTCTCCACAGCAACCCCGGCACTCGCCCCGTCCAACGCCCCCGCCAGGAACCCACAGAACATCGGCGCCGCCCTCCGCAACCAGATCCTACTAGGTAACGACCTTGACCTAGCCACTCTCCTCCGCCCCTCCATCACCAACTCCGAGTCCCGCATCATTGAATGCGGAGACATCTCCATTCAGCTCCGCAACCCCACCCCCTCACGCTCCGCCATCCTCACCGTCGCCGAGTTCGGCCTGGCTTTTTCCATCTTCAGAGACGTGATTTGCTCCGCCTACCCAGCTCGGCGCCAGGAGCTGGACGACTACCATACCATCATCCTCGACCTAGCCGTGAGGTTCGGCGGCTCCCTCTTCCTAGAATATCACCGCCAATTTTCCGCCACCGCCGCAGCCAGACTCCATCAGCTCAACACAGCCACATACTGGGGCCAACTGGACCTAGAACTATATTGCCGTATCTTCGCCGGAAGGCTCGCCATCGCATGCAGCCTTTGCGGCAACCCCACCCACCCCGCCAGCCAGTGCGTCCACGCCGCCCCCCCGCACCCCCACAGCCAAACCCATCACCAACAGACCAACTCCCGGCCCCCCCTCCCTCCTCGCCATCTCCGCACCCCCGCCACGCCCCCAACCCTACCCAGCTTCCCAAAACTCCCTAGACAGACGCGGCCGCCCTGTCCTGTTCTGTGGCTCCTCAGCCATCTGTAACAACTTCAACGAGGCAGGGTGCGCCGCGGCTGTCTGCAGACTGCTCCACGTCTGCACCCACTGCGGGGGCGCCCATGCCCGCTCCACCTGCCCCCAACACCCCACCAAACCTTCCAAACCAAGCTGACATTCGGTCCACCTCTCCACCCCCATCAACATCCCCGCCCTGGCCGCCGCACTATCACGCCACCCAGACCCCGCAACTGCCTGCTTCCTCCTCGGAGGCCTTAACTATGGCTTCTCCCCCGGCCTTGTCACCCTCCCCACCAACACCCACACCTGCCACAACCTCCAGTCCGCCCTCACCGACCCAGACTCCGTCACTTCCTTGCTCAACAAGGAAGTGGCGAGCGGCTTTATGATCGGCCCATTCTCCACCCCACCCTTCCCCACCTACCGCATCAACCCCCTAGGCATCGCCACCAGGAAGTATTCAGGCAAAAAGAGGCTCATCCTCGACCTCTACTCCCCGCCCGGCACCTCCACCCCCAGCGTCAACAGCCTCATCCCCAGCCCCCCCTTCTCCCTGCAGTACGCCACCATTGACGGCGCCATCAGGCTCATCCGACTCGCCAGCCAAGGCGCTTGGCTGGCCAAAGCCGACGTCACCGCAGCCTTCAAGATCCTCCCCCTCCACCCAGATTCTTGGCACCTTTTTGGGGTCTCCTGGCAGGACGCCTACTACTTCGCCGTCCGCCTCACCTTCGGCTGCAAGAGCAGCCCGAAGCTGTTCGACACACTAGCCGAAGCCCTCTGCTGGATCCTCACTAACAACCACAAGCTCCCCTACGTCACCCACCTGCTAGACGACTTCCTCGTCGTCACTCCCCCTCACGCACCCCCCGCCTCCGGCCTCACCACACTCACCTCCGTCTTCAACGACCTCGGCGTCCCCCTCGCCCTAGAGAAGACAGAGGGCCCTTCCACTTCCCTTGAGTTCCTGGGCATCACCCTGGACACTGTATCACTCCAAGCCTCCCTACCCCCCGACAAACTCAACCGCATCACACTCCTCCTCTCCAATTACCTGAACCTCCCCCAGTGCAGCAAGCAACAGCTCCTCTCACTGCTTGGCCATCTCAACTACGCCATACGCATCGTCCCCCAAGGCCGCTCCTTCATCTCCAACCTCCTCCACCTTTCCACCTCAGTCCCCTCCCTTCACCACCAGGTCACACTCGACTCCCCCTGCCAAATGGAGCTCCGCCTTTGGCACCTCCTCCTCTCCAATTGGAACGGAATCACCTTCTTTTATGACGACTTCATCTCCTCCCCCGAAGACCTCCAACTTTATACGGACGCGGCCCCCTCAGTAGGCTTCGGAGGCTACTACGCAGGACGCTGGTTCTCCTCCCCCTGGCCCGACGACTTCCGCATCCTCAACCCCGACCATTCCCAGTCCTCCACCCTACACGAGCCTGTGGGGCTCAGAGTGGACCGGCAAGAGTGTCCTCATCC
>NW_027637514.1:0-1000 GCF_951216825.1 Electrona antarctica
ATTCTCTCTCTCTCTCTCTCTCTCTCTCTCTCTCTCTCTCTCTCTCTCTCTTTATTTAAGAGAGACCATCCGCTTGTTCTCTGTCATCATGCTGTCTGAACTAAGCGCTGGCTGTCCTCCCTCTCTCCCTCCCTCCCTCCCCTCTCTCTCTCTCTCTCTCTCTCTCTCTGTCTCTCTCTCTCTGTCTAATCAAGACTCATTAGGTGTGTGGTGAGCAACGTTAAGGGAGTGGCTGACTTGGAATCAGCCTGATGTGCTGCTGGTGGTGGTGTTCTCATGTGGTGGCTTATGTGAGAGGTTTCCTGGACACTGGTGGCACGAGAGAGAGAGGGGGGGGACGACGACACTGAGAGAGAGGAGGAGGGGGGTGGCAGATGCACCGGGAGAGTGCACGGGAAGCTGCTGCATAAATGGTAAATGGGTTTACATGTGCATTACATTCACCCATACACACACACATTTACACACCTTTACATAGAGTGTGACATTACATTCACCCATACACACACACATTCACACACCTTTACATAGAGTGTGACATTACATTCACCCATACACACACACACACACACATTCACACACCTTTACATAGAGTGTGACATTACATTCACCCATACACACACACATTCACACACCTTTACATAGAGTGTGACATTACATTCACCCATACACACACACATTCACACACCTTTACATAGAGTGTGACATTACATTCACCCATACACACACACATTCACACACCTTTACATAGAGTGTGACATTACATTCACCCATACACACACACATTCACACACCTTTACATAGAGTGTGACATTACATTCACCCATACACACACACATTCACACACCTTTACATAGAGTGTGACATTACATTCACCCATACACACACACACACACACATTCACACACCTTTACATAGAGTGTGACATTACATTCACCCATAACACACACACACATTCACACACCTTTACATAGAGTGTGACATTACATTCACCCATACA